>NC_133539.1:90835000-90935000 GCF_048773025.1 Camelus bactrianus | reverse complement strand
TTGCATAACACATGTGCTTGGTGGTGAGGTACTATAAAGGATTAAAAACTAGAGCTATTTTAAAAGAATTTATAGTCTAATATGGTAAGCGAGATAGGATTATAATAATCTAAAGATATCCCAGTTATCTCTTAAAATACCTGTTTATTTCCTGAGTAAACTTTAGAATATTTTCCATAATTAGGAAAATAATTGATCTTTTTTTTTCTTGTAATATTTGTCTTTGCTATACTATCTTGTTGAGGTCCTTGAAATGAGTGTCAGGCATAGGTGGGGTTTTTCTTTTTGACATTTTGGGGAGGCTCTTTTATGTCTTAGCAAAATAAGTATTTTAAATGTAGTAAGCCAATTTTAATCATAAAATTATCTATAGCATAATAAACCCAGGTTCAATTTCCTTAACTGGTTTACTTAAAAATTAATTCTGTTACTTGATTTTTCTCAGGATATTAGTGAGATAATTTTTGTGCATTATCTTTTTAAGGGATTTGTCATCAAGTACTAACTGTAAATAGTAAATGTAAGTTTATTACCTTTATCTCCATAACTATATATTCAGATTTATTCTAAAGTTAAGCACGGTGTATTCTGAGAGTTTGATAAATTTAGAAAAGCAACTTTTAAAAATACATGTTAAAATAACAAATCAATACTCATTGTTTGAACACCTGGTTTCCATTTAAAGAATGTTGCATAAACATTATGTATAAAGTGACAGTGAAAAAAATATGAAGTTCCTTAAAAGGTAATTGCTAAAAAGTTCTTTAATAAATTGTTATCCCCAGATACATAGTGCTCATCTTATATGACAAGTTTACACTGCATTTTGTTTTAACATCTGCTTTTAATGCTACTTCAATATAATTTATTCTTTTTTTCTCCCCTTCTACCTTTATTACAATTTATAAAAGCTTTGTATTAATCTACCTCCTTGGTTTGTCAAAGTTTCTGTATAAGTATATATTCCCAGAAGAAACTCTACAATAACAAAAGTGACATTTATTAAAATACTAGTTCTTGCTTTATTAGTCATTAGTAGTTTATTATTTAGAGTTATGTAGAGGCAGAAATGCTTTGGAATAATTTAATCCAGTTCAGAACATATACGTCTTACTAGATAGGAAACCTAATAACATTTAACTATATTCTCATTTATGGCATTATGACTGTGTTGACTTGGTAGGTTTTATTTGTTTGCTGGTTTGGTTCTTCTTTTTTTTTTTGACTTGGTGTTTTATATTAAAGTTAGATAGCTTTACTGCCTAATATTACGTGTCTTCTGATGTAAACTTGGGAGTTTGTTATTGGAGACTTCATTTTTTGCAGTGTTTTTGTTCTTGAAAAATATACTTATATATTACATTTTGAGATGGCTACATACTACCAGTATGTTTTCAAGGACCAACTTAAATTCAGTTTCCTCTATAAAGTAACCCATATATATCCAATCGCAATTAATCTTTCATGGCACTGAACTACTGTACCAATTTATAGTACCTCTCATGACATTAATACATTGAATATTATTATGTGCATTTCTTACTAACGTATTAGTGCAAAGTATGTGCTAAATTTTTTTTTAAATCTACTAGATAAATATTTTAAATGCTCTGGAACAGTTTATTCTTTAAATAAATATTATAAATAGAAGAAGATCTATCTAATTTTTAATTCAGATTTTTTATGTTTAGGTTTATTACAATAAATCTGTTTATTTCCTTTAGTCTACATTCAGTTTTTTCCTTGAAATTCCGAGGACACTGACATAGAGAAAATCATTGAAAAACCTGGGTATTTTTTAAAACTGAAGCACCCTTCCCTCCCCTCACCCTCCACACACATGCTGTAAGTAATATTTTGCAATGTGAAAGTGGGGAAAATTTTTTTTAAGAGACAGTTAAACTGTTGAGAATCGACTAACCACTGTGATATCTTAAGGTAGCCTTGAGAAGAGAAGATTAAACTATTTGAACAAATTAACATCCAGGAAAAAAGAAGATGCAAGGAGACATGGTAGAAACCTAGCAAGACTCAGAAAGTGAAGGAAGAAACTTCCTGTTTCTTCAGAGAGATGTTTTAGTTGTCTGTGTTGAAGAAAACTGACCTGACCAGAGAGAACCTGTTACACTGGAAAATAGCCTCTAACTTGACATGTTGATAGACTCATTCTTGCCCTGGTGAGAAAAGCTGTCACTGAAAAAAGCTAAAGTACTTAATGAATAGGCTGCATCTCTTGTGGGTATGCTATAGTAAGTGAGGCCTACAGTAAAGTTTGATCCTGATGGAAAGCAGTCAGCCAAGCAGAATGTGAGTAGAGCTTGAAACTTCAGAAATATGTGTTTCTTCAAGTATTTGTTGAGCATCAATTATGTATCAGGCTAGGTGCTAGGTATGGAATAATGATCTAGATCAGGAGAGATGATGTTGTCCTCATGCAGAATAATCTAATAAATAGAAGAGATAACAAATACATAATAATCGTATTTGGTGATAATTCTTGTAAATTCTGATAAGTGTCTTGAAGGTTAAGTACAGGATGCTATCAAAGGGTAAAGATTGGATGGATAAGAGCAGGTCAACAACTTATACTATATATTAAAAACAATGAAAAGATGATGGGTCAGTAAAAAGTTATTTGTGGCATTTCAAAAGGACCTGTGAAATATATTGTCTTGTCATTCTTGATTTCTTCTCCCTCATCACCCACATCCGTTAAACATTATATCCTGCTAAAACTACAGCCTTTAAATATTTCTTAAAACTGTCTTCCTCTGTACTCTGAACCACTGCTCTGGTTCAGACTCATTGCTTGCTACCTGGACTACCACAACAGCCACTGTGTTGGATTCCTACCTCCAGTCTTATCCCATTCAAATTTGTGTTCACACAGCTCCTACAGTGATATCTCCAAAATATAAATTACTCCTTTAATGGATCTCCATTACTCCTTTAATGATCCTCATTATATGAAGGTTGAAGTCCAGATTGCTTAAGATCACAGCCCCTTTGAGTACTACAGATCTCTTACTCCAGGTTTATATCTTGTATGTTCTGATTCATAGTTTCCACATTATACTCGTCTATTTTTTTCTTTCCTTCCTGTCCTTGCTGTTGCTTATCCACTTGTTTAAAGTATAAATGTACAAACAAACACTACTCCCACGCCCCCATCCTTTGGGACCGGCTCAAGCATACTTTTTGTAAAAATCTTTCACTTACCCATTCCATCCCCAGAATGAGACCTTGTGCTTCTCTGTGTATATATCCATTTATAGTTTTATTTATTACATTATTGTATGATTATCTGAGACCAGGAAATATCTTAATCACTTTTGTATCTCTAATGCCTAGTGATAGTAGGCATTCAATATTTTATTATTACCAGATTTTTAGGTAAATAAATGATTTGCTTTAAACTGGTCTCCATATTCTGAAACTATTAAGTATAAATCAAAAAATATTTAATATATTTTAATATATGTCCTCCATCATGAAAAGTTCAGATTCACTGATTTGAGCAAATATTTAGTCTTAATAATTTGTGCCTATAATGAGACCTTTATGAGATCTTTGCTACCTAGTGCGAACAGTGCCATCTATTGGCTATTATCCAGATTTACTTGTATGCTTAATGTTTTGTATGTTTCCTGGATGGTTTTGAGATTTATAATACCATAATCTTAATTATTCTATTTTGCTAAGTGAGCTTTAATCACTAAGCCATTGTTTTGGTCTAGTCATAATAATACTACTATCAAAAGTAATAAAATAACAAAAAATTTTTTTAAATCTATTTGACAAAAATAGTTTACCTCTGTCTCACTGCTGTTGCAGTCATTGCAAGTGGTGTATGCAAAGACTAGCAGAACATCAGCTCATATGATGAGTACAGAAAGGGATGTTATAGTTCAGGTCTTTTGAGTTTGCCGTGTCTGTACCACCCTACTCTGTTTCATGTGCTCTGCCTCACTCTTGCTCTACTATTCTCTGTTCAGTCTGCTGCAGAATTTCTCACATTTATACAAGAGTGCTATGACATTGTTTGGCTTACTCTTGATGCAAACAAAGCTTTGACAAAAGTGCAATTTTTTCTCATTAGCCTGGAATAATACTCCTGGTACTAAATCAAATGGTACTTTGATTTACCTTCATAAAAATAAGGATTTACTAAATAACTTGAGAAATTCAAGCCTTATTATTTTGTGAAAATATCTGAGTTGCAAATTTTAACTGCAATAAGAGTTATTTAGTCTTTATAACTGCCAGAAAATTTAACATGAGGACAGCAGTGGCTGGGAGGCCATTGTTGTCATTTGACATTTGGACAGGCCTCCTTAGCAGCAGTTAGGCATGTTTACAGACACATTAAAAGCAAACACTAGCACTTTAGGAGATCACATGATACCAAACTTGTTTATGAACATGAATGTAAACTCTGGCACTGAAATTGCATTGAATTGTTTGATAGTAAGTGGGGCACTCATATGTTTATATTAGTAGTTTTTAGTGTAACACTAAAAACACATTTAAAAATTCTCAGCAAAACATTCTGATAGGGATCCTTTTAGAGTATATTAAAAAAACTCTCAGGCTTCTTGAACTCCAGGTGGAACTCTAGTTTAGAGGTTGTGATAGAGCCATTAATCCACTTAGATGTTACCATTTGACAGTCTCCTAGCAACACACAGAGACATAGATGATATGTAAGCATTATGAGTGTACTGAAGTACTTCTGTATTCCAGATTTTCCTTCTTTTTAATCTGAGCTGTTCTAAAAGGCAATGTTCGGATAAAACCAAACTTCTTTTTGCAAAAGATGCTTTACTGACTTTTGCTCTTCTAGTTATGGTGGATATCAGTGTCCCCCAGGTGTCTGTGGCAGTTTTGAGGAGAATTGCCTTATGTGTTCAAAAGCAACATATGTGGTTTGAAAAATTAAAGAAGAAATGAAGACAATGACCTCCACCTCCTCTTTTTAAATCCTTCTCTGCTTTGACCCTCCTCTGCCCTGTGCTCCTGCCGATCCTACTAGGAACTGCCACATGAGCAAGGTATTACCCTGTGTGCCAGGCCGTGTGATTGATCTTCCTACGGGAACTTCTGTCAGAATATAGGAAGGGTGCCTGTCTCCCTTTTCATATTACGTTCTGATAAGGGTAGGGAATACCTAAGCACCAATGCCTCTTACTCCTGAATGTTTTAAAGAAGATTATAGTGAAAATAACTTTGAGTTTTTTATTCCCACCCCTCTCTTTTCCTAAGACCCATAAATAAGACCCAGGTTAGAGGTGGACCTGGGGCAGGAGTCTGGATCAAAAAGAAATCAGAGTGATATATACATATTCTATACTTGGAAATCAGAAATCTGAGAGCTAAAACATTGTTATAAGTTCAGCTTATCTACTTTAGCTCACTCTTCCCTGAGGAAGACTTTTTTTCTAAGCCATTTCTTGATCCAACACTAGATTTCTGATAGACCCACTCCAAGGTTGACCAGGCAAGCCCTGAAATGTGTGAATTTAACTCAGTTTAAATTCAGTATGGGCCAGCCAGCTGCATTTGTAATGTTTGCTGGTGAGTAGACTATTGAGTAGACCAAAACACCACATTTTATGTTCCATTTCTAATCATGATAATGTTCTGCTATGCTTAATCATTAAAAATATATTGTCTCAAAATTTTTTTGTCCATGCAGTTTTTTATTGTTCCATAATTATCATTCTTAATAATTTCAAATTTTGAAATGAATTTTATAATAATATGGGTTTACTGATAAACTCCACTAGTAGCATGCATATATGTAGTGCTTGAAACATCTCTTCCCACAGGTCTGGGCTCCTTTGCATGTTCAGAATGGAACAGAGTAAATGGGTTGCTGGGTTTTCAAGGTTTCTCTGTTCTGTGAATTGCCTGATCAAATAACCTTCTCTGAATATCATGTTAAAGGTACCTTTTATACTTTTAGCCTATGATCTTCATATGTTTAGGTTTATAGTTTCAGAGGGCTATTGTAGCAAGAATTTTAACGGTTGTTAAACAGCTCTATGGGAGGATTTGCTTTGGACTTGGAAGTGACCTAAAATGGCACTGTTGTTGTTTTCATAGATAATGATTTCTTTCATCTTGTTTCACTTGTTTGGAAAGATAAACAAGTTTGTGTAGGTTTAGTTAAGTGTTTATTGATATAGTCAGTCACTCAAGAGCCCAAGAGATATTGCTGATTCAAGCACTAAGGTTTATTTACCTTCAGAAACAATGTGGATGAGAAGTTACTTTCACTAGGACAGAAAGGATATCAGGGACAGAGATCTGGAATACTTCCGCACTAATAATCCAAACACCAATCTTCTAATATAACCAGTAACTTATTATCTGAGGAGTATAGGCATTTTCTTATCTCAATATTTGTTATGTATAAAATATGATAATTCAACATTGCTTGATTTATTTTTTATCCACATACTATGAAATAGAAGTCTCATGCGTTTCTTCAATAAATTATTTATTAAGAATCTTCTATGTTCCAGGTACTGCTTTGGGTGATAGGGATACAGAAATGATTACAAGCCGTCTTGGCCTTAGGACTTCACTGTTAATTGAGACCAGTAGTTCCCAACCTGCCTGAACATCAAATTATGTAAGAAATCTTTAAAATATCATAAACTCATAGGTCCTTTCATGAAGACTTATGTGGAAAAATGAAAGCAAATATTGCATAACTGAATACCTTGTTTCAGGAATAGGAGACTTCCAGTTCATAAAATCACCTTGCTATTTTCTGCTTTTGCAACCCATAGAATATTCTCCTTACCCTGTCTCTTCTTGTCATCTAGATCTGAGCCTCTGAAATAAAAATAAAGGGAAATTAAAGAGTTATGAAGTAACTTAAATTAGTGAATTATCATTTCAAAAGGCAATGATTAAGTAAGGATGCTTCGGAATCCACAGTCCAAATAAATGGGATTTGACAAGCCATTTATTAATACTTTAGAACACTGGTTCCTAACTTTTTTTGGACATACGATTCCCTTTGGTAGCAAATATTTTTTCTGCCCCTTTCTCTTTTCTCCTTCTAGGACTTCAGTTATGTTTATGTTGGGATGTTTGATATTGTCCCACAGCTCACTAAGGCTCTTTTCATTTCCCTCCAATTTTTTTTTTTTTTTTTTGGTTTGGGTAATTTTTATTGACATATCTTTATAGTCACTGATTCTTTCTTCTGCCATCTCAATCTATTAATAAGCCCATCTAGTGATGTGAGGTTTTTTTTGGGGGGGGGTCCAGTTTAGTTATTGTGCTTCTCAAATGTAGAATTTCTGTTTTGTTCTTTCTTTATAGTTTCAGAGTTCTCCATTGAGACTCCCCATTTATTAATCCTTTTTGCGTATTTTCCTTTAATTCTTTGAACACATTTGTAATAGCTTCCATGAAATATTCATTTATTAAGTTAAACATCTGGATGAATTTGGAGTTATAGTCTATTAACCACTCTTTTTCTTGAATGTGGATTCATACTTTCATACTTCTTTTTTTAAGTGTGTGGTAAATTTTGCTTACAAATTAAACTTGTGGGTAATATACTGTTGTGACTCTAAATTCTGTTTTTTTCTTTTGAGGGTTTTTGGGGGTTTGTTTTAGGAGGCAGTTATCTTTCCTGGACTCAACTGGTGAAATTTGTTGCCTCTGCTGATGTGTTAGCTCGATTTTTGTGTATTTGTTGGTGCTGTCTGCTTTTTCAGCATGGTTCCACAGGGGTCTCTCCTGTGCCTGGTATAGTGTAGTGGTCAGTGAATGATGCCTCAGGGCAGTAAGGCTACCACACTATGGCTGGGATGTATACAGATGAGGAATACATTACAAGGTGGAGCTAATTTATGAATGTCCTTTCAATCTTCACTGTGTTCTCTGGGATCTTCTGCACACATGCATAATTTAGTAGACAGCCAGGAGCATGTGGACAGTTAATAATCTCAACCTTCTATAGCTCTCTCACTTCCAAAATCTCCCCGTTAAAGATCTCATCGTTCTGCTCCTGCCCTGAAGCAAGTCCACTACCTCTGGTGCTGAAGTTGTGGATTTTTGCCATTCAGGCCATGGGGGATGTAATGTTCCCAAGCAGGAAAGACAAAGTACGCATTCTTATTTAATGAAGTAGCAGTTTACTTTACTAAGTATTTCTCAGGTTGTTGTCTGCCTTTAGTTATTTCCCAGTGCTCTTTAGTCATTTTTTCCAGATTTATAACTATCTCCTTTTGCTGCCATTGCTGGAAGAACATACCATTGTAACATTTTGGGATGGTTTCTTCATATCTTTGTTCTATGCATCCATATTATGGTACATATTTCACATAAATCAAATCTAAAGTATGATCTAAATTTGTATCCTGCGTTTTCATTTAGCAGTATAGTTTGAATAATTTTCAGTGTCATTTTTTTTTGGTAAGCATTTTTAATGGCTACATTATACTTTACTATATCGATAGATTGAGATCAATTTAATTATTCCCCTATTTTTTAGAAATTTACTGGTAGTTGCTTTCAATCATTTTTCAATAATTTGCTCTAGATAAAAATGAACATTTTTGTGCATAGATCTTTGAATCTTTTTTGTTGTTGGGGGGGTAATTAGGCTTGCTTGCTTATTTATTTATTTATTTATTTATTTATTTATTTATTTATTTATTTATTTATTTATTTATTTATTTAATGAAGATACTGGGGATCAAACCCTTGACCTTGTGCATGCTAAACATGTGCTCTACCACTGAGCTATACCCTCTCCCAGATCTTTGAATCTTAAATCATTACTTTAGGCTAGATTCTTGAAATGAAAATCCTATGTCGAAGGGTATGAACATTTTAAATATTTTTAATATATAGTACTCTGTCATTTTCTTGTTGGTAGGCAATTTTGCATACTTAAAATTTTTAACATTGGCATTTTTTTAATAGAAATGTTATCTCATTAAGTAGAGAACTAACTCATTCTTTATTGTTGGAGATTTAGGTAATTTCACTTTTTTAAAGCAAGTATCTGAAACATTTGAATGATCATAGCTCTCTCTTACTTTAAATATTTTCTTTTAGGTCTCAAAATTGAAAATACTTTCTCAAAGAGTCTGACTACTTTTAGGGCTCCTTTCACATTTTTCAGACTGCTTTCTGTAGATGTTGTATCAATTTAAAGATGTAATTTATAAGTGAAGTATGAGAGTTTTACATCATTGGCTAAAATTAACTACCATTTAGGTTTTTCTAATATGCGCATTTTAATAATAATAACAACAACAGATGATTCTACCAAAGAAATCTAAGGAGAGAGTTTGACCAGCTGTCTTTTTTACTCTGTGAGTTGTCTTATGCTCTTTCTTTCTCTAATCTTTTAGAAATTTGTGATCTTGTTATCAACTTTTAGGAGCTGTTCTGAAATGGAGCTATAAACTTTTGGTTAAATTTATTGCTAATAATTTCACTGTTCACTCTGTTGCCATTTTATTTTAGTTCTATGTTGCTGGGTACTTTTTATATAAAATTGAATATTTTTATGCAGTCAACCCTGCCAGTCTTTGTCCTTTATGATTTCTTCTGTTGCTTTTAAGCCAGAAATGTCAACCTTACCCCAATGTGAGTTTTGTCTTATTTTGTTAAGTTAAACCAAATGAAATTGCCAGTTTATAGTTTAAAAATTATAGTGTATCAATATTTCATAAGACTTTACCTTAAGGGTTTAAAAAATATTTTATTCCTCATGGCATTATGAATAAATAAGAGATAAAATATATGCAAAACCAATATTGAACAAAATTACATTTTTCAAGAATGTGAAAAATCAGCTGCCATTTTGGTAGAGTGGTCAATTGGAAAAAAAGTGGCAGTTAGTCAAATGTTAAAGAGTTGGTATTATCTTACTTCAGTTACTATGATTATGTATTGTTTAGTTGTCCTTTTATAAAAGGTGTTTTTTAAAGTGTATACAGCAATACTTTTGATTATAGGATTTTTTTTTTTTTTGGTGTGGCAGTTTTCATGAGTTAAAATAGGGTTTAGGTTACCTCATTTTTTAGATCAGCAAGGAGAGATCAGGAGAGTAGCAAAAAAAAAAAAAAAAGAGAGAAGAATCTGATTACTTTAGAAAGAAAGCCCAAGAAATAATTATTGATTACATATATGTACATTACTTGAGCTCTACATTAGAATTCTAAAAGAAAAATAGTAACGTAGGTTAGAAATCAAGGCTCTGTCAATACATTTTAATCATGACCAACAACACCCATGGTTTTGAGCTTTCCTTAAGCAGAGATCATTAATTATGATGAATAGTGAAGTGGTTTTGTGATTAGACTAATGTCAGCTGAAAAACCAATATTTGATCAGCTACATCATTTTCACTTATTACTTAAGCCAGTTATTGACCACAGGTCTCCTGAGGGAAAAGGCTGGTACATTTATCTATCATAAAATTCACCTCTTAGCAAAATACGTCTTTAACCTCATGGTGGTATCAAGAATGGGTGTCAAATGTCATATTATAGGTAAAACTTAAATCGTTTTTGCAGTTTTTAGAGCAAGCTTTTAATGCACTAAAATGTGGCATAGACATACTTTATATTGAACTGTAAAAAATGCAATAGTCTTCAAAGTTTTTACTTTATTCTCCAACCTTTAAAGACTTTTCCTTTTGTCATAAAACCTATTTTACCTGGTCCATCTGATGAAATCCTACTTGGAAGACACAGGAAGGATTAAGGGTAGAGTACAAAATAAAAGTTGTTACTGTTTTATCATATTATTTAGTTCTTTCTAGGATATGCATTTTATTTTAAAGTTTTTTTATTTTTAAATTTTTTATAAATCTAGATCATTTTACATACATAGTTCTACAGTCTAAAAATGTAATTTTAGCATTTCCCCATGTTATTTCATGTCTTTAAAACATTTTAAAAAATTGATCACTGTGCTGCTTCCATCATGGGGTTAGACTACAATTTATTTAGTCATTCACTTTTGGGGGATACTTTCCTGTTTTTCAGAAACATTGTGATGAGCATGCTTTACATGGATGAGGAAACTGAAGCCCTTAGAGTTTACACAGTCAAGACTAGAATACATTTCTGACGCACAGTCAGTCTTTTGCCTTTTTCTTTTGGGCGTATAAAACTTGGGTACATGTGAAACATACCCTGTATGCAGATATTCCATCTAGAAAATCTTTTGGTGAATCTTTCCAGTTAAATAGATTATTTTCTACAACATGTTCATAGAAACATAAGTAAAATAATTTGACCTTTTGTAGGCTATCTGCATCATTGTCCATTTTAAGCACAATGGTTCAGACAACTGAATTTAATCAGTGTTTTTGAGGAGAAAACATGTTTTAAAAAACCTTCTAGTACTTTTACCTCTTGTCTTTTAGAGGTGAAAACACTTCAAAAAATAATTTTGGAAGATCTTTAGAAGCAAAGTAAAGTAGCTTCATTCAAAGATAGAAATTATAACTTGGAATAAAATAGAAAAGCTTTTGTCAAGAGAGTTAAAAACTTACGTGAAGTCAGTCAAGCAAAGAGAAATAGGTAGACTAGTCCAGATGATTTGTACTGCAGAGAACACCATTCCCCTCTCAGCAGTCGCGAGATGATACAAAGGGAAAAAGACAAAGTCAAAAAACAGAAAGAAAAGTAGTCACAGGGAATAAGTTTCTTAGAAATCGCTGTTCCAATGCTACAAAGAATTTTAAAAATAGGAAGTATTATTTTAAACTGAATCCTAAAAGGATCAGGGAAGACATTTATGTAATTCTTTAAAATAATATCTCATAGATCATCTTAAAATGTTAATATTTATGGACTAAAAGATGTGCTGATACTTAAAATTATGATAGCATCATTATAGCCATCTACTTTTGCTAAAAACACCAAGATACTGAAACAGAGTTTAGAACCATATGAATGTTTTCCCTTTACATATTACCACACACTTCCTCATTTTAGAAAAAATTTAGGAAACTTTTAATTATTTGTGCCTTACCTTTTATATATAAACAGCTGTATTATTAAATCTAACTTTGTTTTAACCTCAATGTCATGTCTAGAAGTATTAATAAAATAACCTGTTTTGCATAGAACTATTTTAGAATTTCTGACAGGCCTAACAAATAACTAGTGCATATAAAAAGCCCTCATTTCTTCCTTTTGTGGGAGAATCTCTTGGTTCAGCTGTCTCCCCCACCCTCAACAGCCACATTTTCTGACAGGGGAATGTTAAGTAAACTTTACTGCTCTGTGGTGCAATTATGTAGCCATTACACATAAGTGATGGTTTGGGTTTGTTGTTTCTTCCATTTCTGTTTGTTTTAAGCTTATAAACTTTCATTAAATTAGCCAAACTTCTTTCCCTTTCTCCCTGCCTACATTAGTTTCACAGAGGGGAGAGAATTTCTACTTCATCTACCTAGCTTCCGTATAAAGCAACTTCCTTGCCAAATCTTAAACCTTCTTCCTAAGTTTTGTTAAAAGACAGTTTAAGTAGTGATTTTGAGTACTGTATGAATTGCTTAATAGTCCATCCTGTATACAACCAACTTGGTGGGCCTGGACAAAGATGGTGGCACTTCTACAACTAAGGATGACTGGAGAAACGGAAATTCCAACTAGAGGGTTCTGCATGAGGAGAGCAATGGGAGAAAAATGTAGGGCATGGTTGAGAAATAGTGAGAGGCCATGTATTGTTGAAATGTTGGATATGAGTACAGAAATGGTTGAAAAATAAGGATAGAAGAATAAGGTCGAGATATACTGATGGCATTGAAAAGTAAGGTAATAAGTTTATGCTTAACTCTGGAAGCAATGGAGGGTCACTGATGAATTATTTATGCAACAACTTAATTAGAATCTTACTTTGTGAAGATAACTTTAGCAGTTGTATATAGGAGGAAAAAGCTAAGTGGAAAGGATACAGGTATGGTAGTCTAGATTGGGGGTCAGCCTTTTCAATAAAGGGCCAGATAAATATTTAGGCTTTGTGGGCCATACTGTACGACAACTACTCAACCTTGCCGCCTGCAGCCATAGACAATGTATAAACAAATATGCCTGGCTTATGTATTTGTATAGTTATGAGCAATATCATTTTGTAGGCACTAGTATTGGGTTGTGAATATGGGTTTCTTAAACAGACCCTGAAGGATGCTGTAACTTTAGATTCAGAATCACCTCTTTAAGTTCTTCAATGTGAAAATGGCATCTTTCTAGGTTTTTAGTAAAGAAAATAGCTGTAAGTAACTTTTTTTTTGCAAACCCCTTACTTAAACTGTTTAGAGAAAATGTTTGATTAAAACTCTGAAATGAATTTACTATTGGGAATGGAAATATATGTTATTAATTCTATTCTTTTCTTTTCTGGTGTTTATTTAAACTAACTTGGTGCTAAGTTCTAGAGGCAAGATAAATCTACTTTTGAGCTAGTTGTAATATTTCTAGCTTAGACCTTGATCCTAAGAGATAGAATTATAGTAACTGTTAAAATGAAATGTAGCCAGAAATATGATAAGCTGTTGATATGTGTCTCTGTCATACTGAGATTGCATTTACTTTAAAGGAAACGGCACAGTACCTGCACTACAAATATGTTTAATATTTTTAAAGTTACTCAACTGAAAAAGCTTGATTAAAATGAGCTTCTTAGATGGCACTCGGTCTTTAAGATCATTAATGGTAGCATCCAAAAGACTAAAGAAAATTTAGTTTTAACTTTATATAGTCTTTTCTGGCAATTAGAAATTATGAGATTTATCTCCTCCCCCCCCCCCATGATAGTTAATAAACAAATGAATCTCAAGTTATGTGGCAGTATAGTGTTGCTAAGAACATAGATTTTGTGGTCTGGGTTAAAATTCAAGTTCTGCCACCTTATCATCTTTGTGACTTAAGGTAATTTATTCTTCATCTAAAGGATAGCATTAAATGCCTGTCTTGTTAGGATTGTTATGAGAATTTTGTTAAATGAGATGTATGTAAATTGCTTAGCACAGGGTCTGGAATGTTATAACCAGACAATAAATGACAGCTATTATATTTTTTCAAAAAAGAAGTTAATTTTTTTTCAGGTAGTTTATACTTTCTTTCAGGAATGTCTGTAGTGTCCCTGGGAAAGATATGGCACTTAGAAATTATCACTTATATATACATTTGAACCTCATGTGTTCACTAAGAATTGCCATTTTATTTTCAAACAGGTTGATTAAAAAACTTAACTAATTACATGCAGATTACATAGTTCATTGTTACTATTTGTTAAAATTTCCTTAATACCATTATTCTCTCAAACACCCAGCTGTTTGAATTAGGTAAATTCTTCATAACAGATAAAATTCTGTGAAATTTGTACTTCAAAATTAATATATATATAGATAATTATAAGGATTCTAAAATTTTCAAGAAAGTTTATTTCAAATATATACTTACCCAGCATTGACTGTTTTCCAAACGTTATCCTAGGTGCTAATGATACAGAGATGAAAGACAGTTACTGCCTTAAAGAAGCTGGTAGTCTTCAAAGAAGGAAAGATAGACAACAAAATGAGTAATTATACTGAAGATGTGTTGGTACACGCATGCCTAGGACATTACAGGAACACAGAGCAGAGAATTGCAACCATCATGAAAGGAGTCAGAGAGAAAAGCTGAAACTGATAAAGTTTTCAGGAGGTGGCTTCTCTTGAGATGAGCTTTGAAAGAACATAGCTTAGGTAGGAAAAGGAAATAGAAGTTGTCCAGACAAAGGGAACTAATAGGTTTTTGGTACAGATAATGTATTTTTATTAGCATGCATTAGAAAAAGTGGCCATGTGACTTCAGGTAAGTAACTTTACCTCATAAGGCCATTGTCAGTATTAAAAGAAATGATAACCTTCCTATTCTAGTGAAGAATGGAATAACAGGTCAGATTTACCCTCCACCTCAAACAGCTAAAAACCTGCTCAAATTATTTGAAGAAACAGCTCTCAAGACAGTGGACATCAAATATGAAAGACAGTGATTCCTGAGAGATGGGGAAGATGAGGTGAGCCCTTCAATTGCTCCATCCTAAGGCATAGAGAACTTTTCCAGGTCATGCCACAGCAAGGGGAGAACCTAGATAGAGCCTGGTAGTCTCCTTGAGTTGAGAAGATGGAGCTGGGATAGCAGGGAGCTAAAGCCTCTAGAATTCACAGGACAGGTTACCACAGAAGAGTGAGCTACAGAAGATTGACAGAGGGCCCCTCAAGTACTCAGCAGACTGCTTATCAATATATACGCATCAGGAAACTATCCAAAGCTTGGGAAAAGAACCACGTGAAGTGATTAGAGGAAATTGTACCTCCCACTCATGCAGAGTTGGGAATAATGCTGTTCCCAACAACCAGTATGGAAAACCTCCTAATTTCATGGTGCTTCCAATCAAGTACTAAAAATGTCTTATCTCAATAGTAAGGAAAAATTAACTACAGACTTAAAGTTGTTCTGGTCCTGCCTAACAAAGCCAGAACTGAAAGGATCAAACTGTTTCCAAGTGATTTGACTGTGTCCCAGAACACAGACCAAGATAATTTATAGGAATACAGAAATATCCAACACATAACAAAAAATAAAGTTCTTGATGTCTGACCTTCTAACAAAAATTACCATGTACCCATGACACCAAGAAAATATAACATGTAATAGAAAAATACATTAGTTGAAACTGACTCAGAATTGACACAATAGGAGAATTAGTAGACAAAGACATTAATAGAATTATTATAACTATATTTCATACAGAGAGCTGCTAGAAAGACTGAATATATTAAGTGGAGACATGAAAGCTATAAAAATAAAAATTCTAGACATGAAAACTATATGACTGAGATGAAAATTACGTTGGATGAGATTAATGGATTTGATACATTGCAGGCTATGGATTAGTGAACTAAAAGACATAGCAAAAGAAATGATCTAAAGTTCAACTGAAGAGAAAAAGACTGAAAAAAAAAACCCACCCCAAAACAAACAAAAAAGAGCATTTCTGATGTGTGGTACAATTTCAGGCAGCCAAGTATACAACATTCATGCCACTGGAGTCCTGAAAGGAAAGGTGAGAAAAAGAGGTGACAGATACAGATAGATAGGCAGATAGACAGAGGTAAATAGAGATAGATAGATAGAGATATAGAAATATAATGGAAGATATTATGACTAAAATACTTCCAAGCTTGATAAAAACTATAAACCAGCGGTTCCAAGAATCTCAAAAAGCCCCAAGCACAAGAATGTGAAGAAAACTACACCAAGACAATTCATAATCAAACTGCTTAGAATCAGTTATGAGAAGAAAATCTTAAAAGCAAATAGAGTAAAAATATCATTGTTATTATGGTGAGGGAACAAAGATAACTATGGAAGCAGATTTCTCAGCAGAAACAATGCAAAGTACAAGAATAAAATTTTAAAGAAAAAAAAAAAAAGAATAAGATGATGCCATTTGCAGCAACATAGATAGACCTGGAGATTGTCTTACTAAGTGAAGCGAGCCAGAAAGAGAAAGAAAATTATCATATGATATCATGATATCACTTATATGTGGAATCTAAAAAAAAAGTTACAAATGAACTTATTTACAAAACAGAGACCAATTCACAGACATGGAAAATAAACTTATGGTTATGGGGTTGTGGGAAAGGGGGGTGGGGAGGATAAATTGGGAGTTCGAGATTTGTAGAGACTAACTACTATATATAAAATAAATAAGGTCCTACTATATAGCATAGGGGACTATATATTCAAAAGCTTATAATGGCCTATAATGAAAAAATATGAAAAGGAATATATATATAAATATATATTATATATATAAATGAATCACTACGCTATATACCAGAAATTAACCCAACATTGTAAATCAACTATACTTCAATAAAAATAAATTAAGTAAGAAATAAAAGGCATCCAAATTGGAAAGAAAAAAGTAAAATTGTCACTATGGAAGACATGATTCTGTATGTATAGAAAACTCTAAAGTCTACCAAAAACTATTAGGAATAATAAATAAATATAGTAAAGTTGCAGGGTACAAAATCAACATAAAAAAATCAGTTATGTTTCTATATGCTAACAGTAAGTAAGCAGAAAGAGAAATTAAGAAAACAATCCCATTTGCAATTGCAGCAGAAAGAATAAAATGCCTTGGAGTAACTTTAATTAAGGAGGTGAAAAATCTGTATACTAAAAATTATGACATTGTTGAAAGAAATTGAAGTAAATGGAAAGATATTCCATGGCCATGGATTGGAAGAATTAACATTGTTTAAGTGTCCACATTACCCAAAGCAATCTACAAGGTCAGTGCAATTCTTATCAAAATCCTAAAAACATTTTTCACAGAAATGTAACAAAAAATTCTAAAAATGTTTTCGAAAGACCTCAAATAGCCAAAGCAATCTTGAGGAAAAAGAACAAAGCTGGAGCTCTCACATTCCCTGATTTCAAAATATCTTACAAAGCTGTAATAATCAAAACAACCTTGGCATAAAAACAGGTACGTAGATCAATGGAACAGAATTGAGAGCACAGAAATAAACCCACACGTATATGGACAATTTACAACAAAGGAGCAAAGAAGCTACAATGGAGAAATGATGGGCTTTTCAATAAATTGTACTGGGAAAACTGGACAACCAAATGCAAAAAAAAAAAAAAAAAAGACTGCTATCACCCAGCATTCACAAAAATCAACTCAAAATAGATTAAAAACCTAGACCTATAAAACTCCTAGAAGAAAACATAGGCAGTATACTCTTTGACATCCATCTTAGCATTATCTTTCTGGATTTGTCTTCTCAGGCAAAGGAAACAAAGCAAAAATAAACAAATGGAATTACATCAAATTGAAAAGCTGTGAGGGCCTAATAGTCTTCTAATACTATTTGTCTACAAAATTTGAAATATTTCATCTAAAGTTTCTCTTCAAATAGGAGGTTTCAGTACCCCAATTCTTATAAGTAGGGCAAAGGTGATTACATATAATATACTTTTAAATTTTGTTTTTATGGTACTAAAATACTTTTAACAAAATTTACCATCTTAATCATTTAAAACATTTTAATTTTTCTTTTTTCCCAGTTTGGTGGCATTAAATACATTCACACTGTTGTACAGACATTACCACTATCCATTCCCATAACTTTTCATTTTGTGAAACTGAAACTCTACACACAGTAAATAATAACTCTTCATAGCCCCTTCTCCCCAACCTCCTGGCAACCACCATATCCTTTGTATCTTTATGATATCAACTATCCTAAGTATCTCATATAGGTAAAATCATATACTATTTGTCTTTTTGTGACTGGCTTATTTTACTTAGCACAGTGTCCTCAAGGTTCATCCATATTGTAGCATATTATAGAATTTCCTTCCTTTTTAAGGCTGAATAATATTTCATTGTATGTTTATACCACATTTTGCTTATCCACTCATCTATTGATGGACACTTGGGTGCTTCCATGTTTTAGTTGTTGTGAATAATGTGTCAACATGTGTGTGCAAGTATGTCTTCAAGATCCTACTTCCAGTTCTTGGGGTATGTACCCAGATGTGGAATTGCTGCATCATATGATAATCCTATTTTTTAGTTTTTTAGGGAACTGCTATATTGTTTTCCACAACATGGTACCATTTAAATTCCTATCAACAGTACAAAAGAGTTCCGGTTTCTCCACATTCTTACCAACACTTGTGCTGTGTGCAAGATGCTACAGGAACAGGTGCTATGCTGCCTGCCACATGGCTGGGGGTAGGGGATGGGTAACTGCTACTGTGCTAATAGCTAAATTGACCTAAATTAACTGTAATTTAGTGTCCAAGTCTTCCCCTGGTAGTTGCAAGCTTTCAACAGAATCCAGAATTCCAAAATAGTTATGTCAGGCAGTTTCTGCCAGTGCAGTTATTGTCTAGATGGGGAGACAGATTCCTGGTGCTTACTACTCTCTGAGAATCCTCTCTCTCACTCTATTTTTTTTTTTTTTTTGCATAAAGAGAGCATATGATAATATAAAATTGAGAGTAATAGCTGAAAACCATATAATCCAGTCTTAATTTTGATTTTGTGAAATGATATTTCTAAGCTTGAGTTCTCTTCTTGCCCAGCCACAGTCTTTTTTCAGACTTTATACTTCCCTGTCATTAACAACTCCAAAATTGTGGTTTCAGCTGGAATGGCTATGGCTTTTTCAACTTTCAGAATTTCTGTAGTGGTAGCCAGGGCTTAGGGAGTTGAATATGAATGGAAGTGAGAAGGGTGAGCAAATAGTTTAAATAGTTCAGTGTGTAAAGTGGTTTATATAAGGATAGGCTTCTTTTTGCTTCTCTCTCTCTCTTTTTTAATTTTTAATATAGTCTTGTCTCAAAGGATTATGCTGGTTTGGAATGTTAACTTAAGAGGCAGTATTTTGAGAATCTAGGCATGCAGTCTATTTATAAGGAACTCAGGGGATTGGACTAAAGAGTACATCTAAAGTCGAAGGAAAAAGTCTACACATTGAGGATGGTCACCTCCACAAATCATCAAGAGTCTAATCTATCTTTTGGTTTCATCTTAGGAACTTTGGGTCTCCTTAAGAAAGTGAATACTCTTGTCTCAAACTAGGACTTACAAATGGAGTTATGTAGGTATACTTGGCTACCAAAGGGAAGGAAGGGAGGAGGGCACTTCTGTAGAATCCATGGCAATAGAAAGACTACAAACCCCTTTCTCCCCAACAAAGGACCCCTATTAGTTTAAAAAATTTAAGCCCTATATGATATAAAAACTTACAGTAAAAATTCGTACTATTTTACTTTTCCATTAATGTCAATGATAGTATTTTTTAAGGGAACAATATTTATATTCTCTGTAATTCAGTTTCAGTAATATTTGTTTATCTAATTATGTATTACTAATTTTCATGTAAGGAATATTATTTTTAATGGAATATAATAATTTTTCTCCATAAATTCACTTCATACAATATAATTGTGACATTGTGCTCTTAAATATGTCCTCATTTTATAATTCTTCTATTGAGAAATTGCTGTAATCCATGCATTTATATTTGATAATAGTTTCTTATTTATTGAATAAAGTTTATTTTCTGGTTTAAATAACATTAGTACCTTTTACTAATTTTAGATGGAATTCATACCAATCCCTGGAGTCTAATACACTCTAAAATAACTAAAATATTAAAAATATTGGCACTCAAGCCCCAAGAGTATTTTCATTCTAAGTCATAATGATACCTAACTAAAAATGGATTAGTATAAAATGTTCTTTATCTCTATATTCTGCATCTTCTTTCTTCTTAATCTTTTCTTAAAATGTAACTATAAATAGCAATCAGAATGATGGCAACATAAATCAGGCTGCCTCCTCTCCCTTTCCAGCTCCAGCTGATCTACTTTTTCTGAGTCAGGCAGCTACTGATGCAGATAGGCAGGTGGGACCTGGGAGGTTTCAGCCAAAAGACCTATTGTATATACTATGTATATATATATATATTCTTTCCCTCTTCTGGGTCAAACTCAAGGCTGAAACATTGTAGAGGAGCACTTGTAAAGGATTTAAAGGGTAGGTGACTGACAGAAAAAGACTGCAACCAAGAATCCCCTAGCCATTCAAATTATTCAACAGGTATGGTAAAAGAAAGATATTTGCAGGTGGATAACAAGTCAGAGAACATTCACATCTGAATACCCTATCCAAGAAAAATGCTTGAGCATTGAATCAAATATTTTAAGAGTAAAAATATTTATAAAAGGCAAGTTACTTTTAAAGGTCTGGCAAATCTAACAATATATTTATCCCCATAGTTGGAATTGATCTCCATATTTTGTAAATAAAATTTAGCAAGTTATATTTGTATAGGCAAATATACTGTCTTGGACAGTTTTTTTTAACAGAATCAGAAACCTATCCTTATGCTTTTTATCTGTGAAATTAATTGCTTTGTCTTCATGAATATCCTAGTAATTTAGTTGGAAGGATCCAAAGATTTGAAGTCACCACGTCTTTTTTTGCTTGTTTAATTGAAGCATAGTTGATTTACAGTGTTGTGTTAGTTTCTAGTATATAGCTAGTGATTCAGATATATATATATAAAATTATTATAGGTTATTATTAGCTACTGAATATAGTCCCCTGTGCTATACAGTAGGACCTTATTGTTTATCTATTTTATATATAGTAGTTTTTATCTGCTAGTTCCAAACTCCTAATTTTTCCCTCCTCCCCTTTCCTCTATGTTTGTTTTCTATGTGAGTCTATTTCTGTTTTGTAAATAAGTTCATTAGTGTCATTTTTTAAGATTTCACATGTAAGTGATATTATATGATATTTAGATTCCAGATATGTGATGTCTTTCTCTGACTTACTTGACTTAATATGATAATCTCTAGGTCCATCCATGTAGCTGCAAAGGCATTATTTCATTCTTTTTTATGACTGAGTAGTATACCATTACATGCACACAATTTCTTTATCCAGTCATCTGTTAGTTGACATTTAGATTGCTTCCATGTCTTCGCTATTGTAAATAGTGCTGCTATAAACACTGGGGTGCATGTATCTTTTTAAATTAGAGTTTCTTCCAGATATATGCCCAAGAGTGGGATTGCTGGATCAATGTTAAGCCTATTTTTAATTTTTTAAGGAATCTTCATATTGTTTTCCGTAGTGGCCTCATTTATTGTTTGTGGAGTTTTCAATGGTAGCCATTCTGACTGGTGTGAAGTGATACCTACCTCATTGTAGTTTTGATTTGAAATTACCAATATTGAGCATCTTTTCATGTGGCTATTGGCCATCTGGATGTTGAAGTGAGAAGGTCTTAATTTCAGTCTGTCACTTACTAGTAGAAGCAAGTTAGCAAACTGCTCTTATACACTGGTTTTCTTTATCTTTGAAATATTAGTCCTGTATTATAGCTTGTTAGAAGAATTAATAAAATATAAATATGTCTTAACAGGTGTTTTTTTATAAACATCAACTATCAAGACTTCTTCTTTAGAAATGGTAATCACCATATTTTCAAGATAGTGGTTATAACTTGGGGAGACAGGGAGCTGCTATGGAGGGGGATTTTGTGGGGTGAGAGGTTTTAACAGTATTGTTAATATTTCACTGGATATGGGCGCTCATCATTTTGTCTATTTGTTTTAAATATTTCTTAATTGTTAAAAATAATCTTTTCTTATAAAATACCTATAACTTTACTGTGAACTATCTTAACTAATAAAGTGTCTAATACTCTTCTATCAAACGACACTGCTTACTAAGATATTCTGAAATGTATGCTTTATAATTCTGAGCTTGCTTGGGACCTGCTAATCAGAACATCATTTCCTTCTTACCATTCTAGTTATGTTATATTGCACTAAGTATGGTGTTTCTACTGTGTCTGGTAAGTAGATGGCAGAGATCACAAATTATCTGTCTCAGGATTGAATCTGGCTGTTAGAAGTACTGTTTGTTCCACAAAGTATTGGTCTTGATGGTTACTGAATGTCTCAAGAAAAATCAAGGCTTGCATTTCTACATGACAACAGTGAGTTGGTGACTGGTACCAGCTGCTTCCTTTAGCTGGGCCATGTGCTGCACAGTTCTGCACACTCACTGTGCTTCCTGATACTGATGTCAAATGTCATTTGCCTTTCATCATTATAAGTGTTTAATTACTTGGCTCCTATAGACAGTTTAGTTTATAACTGTTAGAGAAATCAGATTCAGTAAATGTCACAGTGTTCTATTGATATTTTGCTATGATATGTTAATTTTGTTACATATTTTAATATTTATAACTTTATAAAGCACATGTTTGTACACTTTCTCTACAAGCATATACATAAAGTATTCTTTTTGTTTGTCAACTCCTCTTTCTCTCATATCCAATCAATCCTTTCATTTTACTGATTAAATATTTCTCCAATCTAGTTCTTCCTGTTCAGCCTTAGAGTTACTGCTCCACCCCAGGCCCTCATCATCTGTCACCTGGAATTCTTTAATTGCTCCCTAACTGAGCTCCTTGCCTTCCTTCTGTCATGTTCTTTTCAGTTCATCCTCAGGTTTATTGTTCTAATGATGTACAGAGTGCAGATCTCGTCTCATCACCCCCGTTTCAAATTCTTCAAGTCTCTCCATCTTCTGTGGCAGAGGTCAGGAAACTTCTTTAAAGATCCAGTTAGTAAATATTTTAGGCTTTGTTGGCCCTAAGTTTCCTGCCACGAATAATTGACTGCTGTTGTTGAGCTGAGCACAAAAGCAACCATTGGACAAATATAAACAAATGTGCATGGCTGTGTTCCAGGAAATCTCACAAAACCGGATTTAGGCCACTGTTTCTTTAAACCCTTCTTCTGTGGTATAAAAGACTATCCTTGTCCTCCTTCCCATCTTACCTGCCACTTTCTCATCCTGTTTCTTACAGTTTATTCAGAAACACCATTCAAATTCTTAGTCTTTTCTGAGTACAACATCTTCTTTCTTTATCCAGTTATGTAATTCTTTTCATGCAGGCTGTTTTTTTTGCAAATAGCAAAATACTCAAATATGTCTTACGAATGTTAATTCTCAAATGATGGTATCATATATATAAACATGAGGTTATGTAGTCACTTGCTGACATATTTATAAATGCATTGTGAAGTAAAGTCTTTTTTTTTTTAACATTTTTTATTGATTTATAATCGTTTTACATTGTTGTGTCAAATTCCAGTGTAGAGCACAATTTTTCAGTTATACATGAACATATATATATTCATTGTCACATTTTTTTCTCTGTGAGCTACCATAAGATCTTGTGTATATTTCCCTGTGCTATACAGTATAATCTTGTTTATCTATTCTACAATATTGAAGTAAAGTCTTAAGTATTAAAAAGTTTTTAACAGGTCTTCATAAAAATCATAACCTTGGTACAATCCATGTTATAGTTTGGATACCATCAACACATTATCCAAAAATCTCAGAATAAGGTCACTGATACGAAAGTAGTTTCAACATTATTTACTGTATTGAATCAATGTTCATTGAGAGAACAATTTTAGAGCAGTAGTAGAAATTGAAAGCAGTAACTCACATTGTGTCCTATCTTCATCACAATTGCTCCTTTCAAGTACTGTAAGGAAAAGAGAAAATATTTGGTTTTAGGATATGATTTGCCTGAGGTATTGTACTTTAAATTGCTATTTAAATTCTAATAGGCCATTTTGCATGTTTCCATATAGCAAGAAATAACCCAACCTGAGAATATGTTGATAAATGTGTGGGTTTTGTTTCATTTTTAAATTGCAGTTATTTAGGTTGTTGCTGATTGGTACATGTTGGGTAGTAAACAAAACCTATTCCAGTAAAAAAAAAAAATGAAAGAATTTCATTCTTGCATCATAATAATGAAAAGTGTGATTTGATAACAAAGGTGAGAGAATAGATTGGTAGAGCTGCTGTGATGGAATTTTGTTAAGATGTGAATGGATATTAATACTGATTATGATAAAGTTCTCTTAATTTTCTGATACTCATGTAACAATGCATTAATTTATAAGCTCCATCTATTAAAACTGACTTGTAAACGTCTTTGTGGTTGATTTTTAGCCACCAGCTGAACAGGCCAAAGCCAGACTACAGCTGGTTCTGGAAGCTGCTGGTGAGTATTAATAATTAAGTTTATTTAAATGAAAAAAATGTGAAATAACTCCTAGCATTCTTACAGGTGGGTTGAAGAGGAAAAACACCTATTTTCTTACAGTCTCACAAGTTTATGATATCTGAATATGGACATATTTTACCTCAAATATTTATTGCTATAGTATAATGTTAAAAGGTCATTTACCTTCTTATTTATAAAATTGCCTTCGATTTTAGTTTTAATTTTCATGAAGTCCACTATTGACTTTTGCCTTTTATGGACTGTGCTTTTGGTGGCATCTTAAAGAAAATTTTTATACTTTTACATTTTTATGTTCAGGACTGTAATCTGTTTTGATTTAATTTTAATTTTTTATTTTATTTTGATAATCATGAGTTCTAGATGAAGATTTTCATTATTCTAAAGGAAATGAGATGAATGTGGTTTAATAATTCCTCCACTTACATTGGGCTAACTCATTGGACTGCTTATTCTGGATACCATCTAATCTTAAAATCCTATGTTTTAATATCTCAATTGCACAATAATGCTTAGACTTTGATTTTTTAGGTTATGTTACCCAGATTCATGTAGACATTAGATACTTTATGTTTTTAAAAATATAAAGAATCCATGTTATCTTTTCCAAGTAACTGGTATTTTACTCTGAATTTTAATGTGCTTTTCAAAAAATATATATAGCATTCAAATTATAAGTTGTCAAGATCAAGCACAAGGTAAGATTAGAATAATACCACCAAAGTTGTACATATCTCTTAAAATTATTTACTTTTTAAAGATCTGTAAAGAGTTCATAATTTCTAATTGGAAAGTGAGACTTCTATTTTAATACCAAAGTAATTTCAGACTTCCAAATGGTAATAGTTATATTTTTAATATTCATTAATTGAGAAAATACATATATACACACTAAACTTCAAGGATTTCTTGCATAAGTTCCTTTTATTCCCACTCTAAGTGTCCATAGTATAAAGATTTGGAACTCCAGGATAAATGATATAGTAGCTTCATAAATCACTAATTGAAGTAACTTATCATATAGGGATTAAAAATTAATAAATGTTTTGACTGTGAACCTCTATACTGCTTCATATTACTTTAAGTCACTTATATTTTATGTATTAATCCTCATTTTATCTTTATGTAGAAAACATGATTTACTTAAATGCTGATTGCTATTGGGTTTTTCAAATTTTGACTCTAATAAAGCTAATTAATATGATTCTCTGTTATTTATATTATATATATTCATTCTTTAGTGGCATTTTGCTTTGAAAAAATATTTCCAGTTTATAACTTGAATATTGACAAGCTCTTGCTTTAAAGGAAAATATTTATGGTGCTTAGTCCAGAAAATATTTATTTCTATTAATACAACTGTAAAGAATTTTATTTTTTAGTGTTATACAGTTTTCTTTATCTTTTAGTATGATTTTGAAGCGTGTTATAAAATAGATCTGACAATCCAAACTTTATAGTGTATAACTTGCTTATATTGGTCCCAGCGGTCACCCATCATTTTTAAATTTAACATTCTAAATTCTATTAAGGATAAAGAGTAAGGTTCAGTGAATTTGACAAACATTCAAAATATTACGTCAATTTTCAAACAAAAATAACTTACATTGTCCCCATAAGCAAAGGACAGACCTTACCTAGATGTAGCATTATTTATGTCATCATTTTCTTATTGAATAGGCTGTCTCTAGCTTTTCCTAATTATCAATAACATTGTGATGCACATCCTGTTACAAGTTGTGTTTTTCATATGTTAGATTTTTTTTTTTTGGATTGATTGCCGTAGAATTGAGGTTAGTGGGTGTTAATATTTAGAGTGACTTTTAATACATTTTTCCTAAATTGTTTTACAAAAAGATTGTGCTACTTTTCATTGTCACTAGTTAAGAAACCATTTTACCAAATTTCACTTTTGGATGCCAGTTCCATGACTATATTGCTTGTATAACATGAAATACATATTATACCCTTTGAAAAACATCCAGTACTATTATTAATGAGAACTTGTGGCCCTGGAGAGGGGAAGTAGATGGATAGAGGGGCACTAAGCAAATATATAACTTACTGTCAAGGTTCTAGATCTCTGTTTCAGTGATGAATCAAGGTGTTCATTGTATTATTAACAATAAACAAATAAGCAAAATAAAGTAGGGGGAATAAGAACTTGAGCTCTGTCTGGTAAGGCTT
Source organism: Camelus bactrianus (assembly GCF_048773025.1). Lineage (NCBI taxonomy): Eukaryota > Metazoa > Chordata > Mammalia > Artiodactyla > Camelidae > Camelus > Camelus bactrianus. Next base: position 90,908,104 of record NC_133539.1, on the reverse strand, counting down.
GTGGTTAAAGTCTAGCCTAGTCCAAAGTCTGAAGTAGCTGGATAGAAAGGTCTGGTAGTTCACATTCTGTCTCTTTGGAGTTTACTTGAGTTCCCAGGGAAAACACCCTCAACTTTGAGGCTTTAAAATTAGATATGGGGAAAAACCTAAGGCTGTATGCTAGATTCTTGAGGCAAGATTTATTTCAGCCTTATAATTACCATAATCTGGTAGAGGGGATTCATATTTATAAATCTTGCCGATTACACTGTCTTTTACTCTGTATGTCCCAGAAGAAACTTTTATATATAACCATTGCGTTGTTACTGATTTATTAATAAATGTTAATAATGCTATTGGTTTGGAAATAAAACATGTTTAGAACTTTTGGCAATGATTGTTAGTGGTATGATTCTGAAAGACATAAGTGTGAGTAAAGTAACATTAAGCAAAATATAACTGTATGGGTGTCATGTATGTTGTATCAAACATGAATTTGAAATGAGAGATTTTATTGTATTTGTGATCATATTTTGTACGTACTAAACTGTTAACACTTTTACACTTTGCTATGCTAAATCTTCCGACTTTTATGTTCATTGCCAACTTGAAATTGAAATGAAATCTCATGGCTCTTGTTTAACTTTTAATTTGAAGGTGATGTGAATTTAAGGTTATATCTCATGTTTGTTTGTTTGTTTTCTTCCCAAATGCAATAGGACACAGAAGCTTGTAAAGCTATGTAATTTTGTAAGTCTGAATCTTTCAGTTATAACTTCGGCTAATGTTTTATTCTGATATTGAGTAAATCCAATTAAAAATGCTGTTGGCCATGAATTCTTTCTTTTTTAAAAATTCTTTTACCATTCTTCCGTTCATTCAGATTCAAAACTTTGAAATGTTTATCCTTGACTTCTTTATAGGCAACCTAGAATTGGTACTCTAATTTTGAAGTATTTTTTATAGTAATCCTTCTATTATCTTTCGCCAGCTCCTTAGTCTAGACCAAGCATTCCACCCAAAGTTTAATCTGTTACCTCCTAATTGGTCTCTTGCTTCAATTCCTTTACTTCTCCAGAGAGGGTACTGAATAGTGGAAGAGTTCTAAGCTTTCTCCTTTTATTCACTCATTCTGTCCTTTAGTCGTTTGATGTTTATTATTTAGCCAAAACAGAAGTTTGTCTTTTTTAATGGAATATAACAGATGTGTATATTTTCTAGTTCACTGTATTTCTCTACTTTTTAAAAGTAATTGAGGTGAAATTCAAATAATGTAAAATTAATCATAATTGTTTATATCGAACAATTCAGTGGCATTAAATACATTCACAGTGCTACATAACCGCCACCTCTGTCTAGTTTCAAAACATTTCCAAAGTAAAACCCCTCACCTATTAAGCTCGTTTCTCTCCATTTTCCTGACCCATAGCTCCTGGTAACCACCTGTCTGCCCTCTGTCTCTATGGATTTATCCATTCTGCATATTTATCAATGGAGTCATACAATGTGTAACCTTGTATAACTAACCTCTTTCATTTAGCATAATATTTTGGAGGTATGGTTACATTGTAGCAAGTGTCAGTATTTTATTCCTTTTTATGGCTGAATAATATCCATTGTTATATATTTATGCCATGTGTTATCCATTCATATATTGATGGAAGTTTGGTTTTTTTCTACCTTTTGGCTATTGTGAATAGTGTAGCTGTGAGCATGCATACACATGTACTTATTTGAGGATCTGATTGTAATTTTGAGAGGTGTACACTTAGGAGTGTAATTATAGGGTCTTTTGGTAGTTCTGTGTTTAACTTTTTGCAGAACCACCAAACTTCTCCACAGTGGCTGAACCGCATTACATTCCCACCAGTAATATACAAGTATAACCTCCTATCGTCTCAGTGAGACCATGTCATGCATTTAAGTTATCTGTTTGAAAGTATTTAGGTTTGAGGATTTCTCTCTACCATAATAATTTCCTAGTCTGTCAGAGGGAAGATGATAACTACCTTATAGAGCTGTTGTGAAGATAAATATTATAATACATGAAATGCCTAGCCTAGAGTCTTGCAAAAGGGGTCCACCAGAAAATTTTTATTTCCATATTGCTTTTTGTGAATACCACTGCTAGGTGATTCTTTCTCAGCCACCATTTGGTCATGCTACGTCTTTGCTCAAAATTATTCAATGGCTCTAAATTGCTTACAAGATCAGTTTTACACTTCTGTGCTTAAGATTCCAGATTTCTGACTTTTCCAAGTTTATTTCTCAGAATTCATTTTTGTACTTCTTCTCATTGTTCTTTGATTTACTCATGTTCTTTTCTACCTGGGAATCTTTGCTTGTGTATTCTCCTCCTCTAGAAATGTCTTTCTCCTTCTTTTCCTCTCTTAACACTTCAGTAAGCATCTCAAATAAAATTTCCACATGACTTCCCTGACCGTTCCAGCACATAATCTTTATGTTCTCCTTTGACTTCTTTTTCTCCTTTTCTATGTACACCATTCATGTTGATATTTACTCACATACTGCTGATATTAATATTAGTTTCATGAGTGTTGGACTTATTTTCTAAATGAAATAATAAATGTCTGAAGGTCAGGAACCATATCTAAAACTTCTAAATCTTCCCCAGTAGTTTTGATAGCACCTGTAGTGGTACTATACCAGATTGAATTCTAGCTATTAATCTTTGGTAAATAAGTTATTTTGGAAAAACAAATGTTCTGAAAAAACTGGAAAGTACGCCTTTAGATGCTGGTGTATTCATTTCAAACTCTGGTGGATTTCAAGTAAATATATTAAAAAGTTCCCTGGCCTCAAAAACAGAAGTTATACAGCAACAGTAGACTTTTTAATCTTAAGCTTTAAGGTAGTACATGACAGAAGAGGTAATGAAGCCTAATTATCACACAGGAGAAGAGGGAGATAATAAGTTTACTTTAAGACTTGTCTCCCTCACTTTTGCTCTCACTGTTGTTTGGCTTGTTAGCACCATTCCAAACATTATTTGGGTTTTTCTCAAAAACACAGTATCATCTTATGCTAAGTATGTTCATAGTTCTGAAGAAGAATTTAGAGGAGAGACTTTTCCAAAACATAAATATTTTTCATCAGCATGAAAAGATAACACTTCTCACAACATAGTTTTAAGAAATAATTTCTCCTTACTATTTTACTTTTAATAGGATTATTGGCATCTGCAGCCTTTAAAATTATATCTCTAATGTTATAAGAAAAATAGAAATTTCTTTTAGTATATGTATGGTAAGTCACCTTTATCACACAATTTCTGTGTAATATTTCATTTTCTGAATAGTATCTACAACCCTTTTTATTGAGCTTTATAGTTTTCACAGCACGTTCATAAACCTTTTTATCATTTGACTCGTGTCACTGCATGGAGAGCTAATTAATTCCATGTTACAAATATCCTGAAAGCTTAAAAATGACTTGTAAAAGAGCACATAGCTAATAAGTGGCAGAACCAGGACTTAAATCCAATGATTTCTGACTTCTGAGCTATTTCGATCTTATAGGTTAAATTCATGAGTTAGGCTGGGGAGAAAGAAGGGTGATAGAAAACATTATCAAATACATGTCTTCTTTTGTTAGGCATAATGCTACAATTTCCTTACAGTAAAATAATTTCTATCCTCAAGCAAGCCTTTAATTCTAAAATGAGTTTTCATTGATAATACAAAAGGAATAAAGTTTTAGTCAGAAGGAAAGTTTTTTTTCCTTAACTATTAAGGGTGCTCATAATAGCTGTGTTTCTGATAACTTTGAAAAATCTAAGGTAATGTTTTATAATCACCAGTGGGTTTTTCTTCAGCCTATCTAGGGACATGTACTTCAGTGACCCTTGCTGTGATGGAAGCTGATTAAATATTGTAAAAAAGATATAAATTACACACATAAGCTTACTATAGCAAGGAAATAAACTGTTTTTAGGAGTAAGCCCTAAATGTTTCATTCCATCCCAGTTCTTCTGCAGCATGTTAAATTTGGATTTTCTTCTCTTGGTTGCCCATAAGTACCTGGAAGCCAAGTCCTGACCCTTTCTCTTCATAGTCATGTAGTCTTGGAGCTCCAGTCTAGCTTTAAATATTTGTGGTTCTAAGAATTACAATGAGATTGCCATAATAATGTTCTATTGTTTCTTTAGAGCATAGAAAGCCATTCTGCTACCCTGGTTTAAACTTGACAGAGGTTTTGCTCTGTAGGTTTCTGACTGCTGATCTCTGGCTCCAAGAAATAGGCTGATTTACTGTGAGAGAGGCTTTCATGTAGGGCAAAACTGAAAAACAGAGCAAGTGATTGAAAAGTTAACTTCTAGTTCATGTAAATAAATAGTTTTCAGACTTCTCTTTACCACCCCTCCCCACAGGCTTCTGCTTGATTGTGTGTTGTTAGTCTAGGTTCATATTCGGCCTCACTAACTGACTTTGTGAGCTTGGACAGATCACTTTCCCTTTACTCTCCTTTAGTTTCCTCATCTGTAAAAAGAAGATATTAATAGTACATAACTAATGGGGTTGTTGTGGACTTAAAATGTGTTAACATTTGTATAACACCTAGAACAGAACCTGGTACATAGTAAGCATTCAGTATATGTTAGCAATTAGTCTGAAAGGCAGTATAGTATGGTGGTCAGGTTCTCAAGTCAGAAGGCTTTATTTACTGATAAAACCATGGGAAAATTGTTAAAGCTTGCTGGACCTCAGTGTTTTCATTTATGAAGTGGGAATAATATGTACCTTTATAGTTTTTATGAGAAACAAATAAATTAATAAAGTATTTAGAACAGCACCTAACTTTTAACCGAGTGTCCTATAGACATTAGCTTGGAGGAGTGGAAGTAGTTTTTATGGCATCACTGAGTGGCTTTATGAGGTAAACAAAGAAGAGACATTGAGCCAAACATCCTCCTCATACCAGCCTACATACACAGTTAGAAGTTACCAAGAATTAATAATTCTTGTGCTTTTTTAAAGAAACAAATGAATAAAACCTTGAATAGTTTAATTGACTTGGGCATTGATGAAAACCTTTGTTTCATCAAATGTAGTTTCTGTGAACTTTAGAAATTCTGCATAAAATTTAAAAGCTTTAATGCAAAATCAAATTGATAATGTTAACTTGACTCCGATTTCCAGTAATGAACATGATTTTGGACTTTGTGTTAATCTAGAAAGATATATTAGTGCTTCCTAAAGAGAATCATTAAATAAATTACTTTATTAAAACATAAATTATTTGTTTTAGCATCAGTTACATATTTATATTTGAATAAGTGTAATTTATCCCTAATAATATTTAGTAAGAAGAAAGCTATCAGTTAGAGTCTAACAATATCACAGCAACTTGCCATGTTTGAGCAGATGTTAAGCAGACAGTAGTTGAATGTTAATTTTGAGAGGGTGGTATGTTTAAGCCTAGCTGAAGTATGTTGCATGTGGGCTTTCTAGACTCGAGTACAATGCTGGATCTCTGGGGAGAATTTTAAAGCTAAACCTCTTTCTTTTGGGTCCTCTATATGGACTCTCTCAAGTCAGTATAAAGCAGATCATCCCTAGGCTAAAGCCCTTCAGCTTTTGTATTGGGCTCTGTAGACCTGTAATTAGGCCTCCTGGCAGGCCTTGCAGGCCAGTTAATGGTCATATGGAGTTTCTGTGAGGCAGACTGGCTTTGTATAAATCCTGGGTAGGAATATGTTTATGGGTCACTTCCTACCAGGACCGTGCTTTGTCCTTATGCCCTGCGGGCTGACAGGGAGCAGGTTCCCTTGACCATGGACTGTTCAGTTTGCAACTCAAAATCTACTCCACTAATCCCCAGTGTAAACAGAGGATTTAGAAGGGCTTCTGTCACTTACAGTTGCCAATTCACTTGGGTGTCTGTGAATTTATTTTTCCCCAGATTTCATTATTAAAAGACTGACAAATGTATAAGATTTGGATGTTTGCTTATAAATCAAGTATGCAGTTTCTTTTTCACTGGTTTTAAAATCATTGTAAATAATTTACCTAATTATGAATTATGTAATGAGGTTTTTTTAAAGCACTCTTTAATATTTCTTAATTGAAGCCATTAAAAAATTTGGAATGATAGCCAACCTATTCCTATAAGAGAAATTATAGGTCTATTTTTATGATAAGAATAAATAACATTATGTAAAGAAATTTATCATAAAGTAATGTAGACTTCAGATAAATCAAAGAAATAAGTAATTCAAAACTCTTCTGTATGATACATTTTATGTTACTAAAAATTCCATTTTTGTGTAACTGAGAGCTTTAGGAAGGAGGAATATCAGATAAGTATATAAAATGCTTAATAAATACGTATTCCATGAAGTATTTAAAATAATAAGAGTGCCATTTATTGAGCATCTACTACTACATTGTAAGCACGTTTATACATATTCACATATTATAAAAATTTTTAATCATTGATCCATGCTTCCTAACCAGGCAGAATATTTGGATTTTTAAGAAAGTCATGATTGAGATTTCTTGTTTTTCTATTTTGTTTACTCTTTTACTTCATTTTTTAATCTTTTTTTCTTGGATTATATTAAGATTTGATTCTAAAATGTGTAAGTTTTGAGTGTGCTCTGTACAGAACTGTTGCCTATCTTCCTATGAGCCAATTTTTCTTTTAGGGGGAAATCAAATGATGAATACTTTCCCAGGTCTCATCTAGTAAATCAGTGCTCAGTATTTTGCATTTTGTGATGTAGAAATGGTTCATGACAGATGTGGCTGAAAAGACCACATACGTAGACTGTATGATTTTAGTCTGGTGGAACTAATAGGATCACTCATTACATTTTAGACCCTGGGGTTTCTTTTTTCTTTCATAATAAAAAAAAAAAAAACTGTTTAAATAGAGTGGCCCTTTTTGTGTGTGAATATAGCATCTTCCCCTAAATTTACAAAGAGTTGATGGTAACAAATCAACAAATAACTTACTCTTCCAAAAAGTTTTTATTAGTGTTTATTTAATAATAACTCCTAGTTTTTAATTGTCCTACCATCCCATAGAAGTCAAGATTTTGTTCTATTTTTAGAAAGGGTTTTTCTTTGAATTTTATATAGCAAAATTAGAAAATGCATTCCTTAGAGAATGCAAGACCTGTGAATTAAATAGAGTTATATGATAATAAAAATAAATTTTGCAAATATTGAAATAATTAATGACAACAAAAATACATTATATGCTAGGAATTCTTGGTATTCACTTAAAACTAGGAGAATCATAGTATAGCCTATTTTGCTTTTTAGTGTATACAGTGTATTTACTGAAATAGAAATATATTTGTGATCTATTTTGGAATTGAAAAAATGAAGGCTCCTGAACAATGTGAAGGCTCTGATCCTATTTTAGGTTTGACCAAAAGTCAGTGTTTACATTGAAAAATACCCTGGGTGATTTATATCAAAATGCTAATAGTAGTTATTGTCTCTGGGCAGTGGTTTTTAAGGTTATTTAAAATTTTTTTTGGCTTGTCTTTATTTTCCAATTGTTTTGTAGTTACAGAGAGAAGCTAGAGATATAGAAAAGGTTTAATTTAAACATGATACAATTCCCCAACATTTAGTATGAAATTTGATAAGTTTTGACAAATGTATATAGTTGTAAAACTACTACCAAAATTTTTAATAAAGAATATTTATATTATTCCAAAAAGTTCCTTTTTACTTCTTTGAAGTCATTTCTAGCTCCCTTTCTTGGACCTCTGCGACCACTAATCTGCTTTACGTTACTGTGGTTTTGCTGTTTGCAAAATGCCATATAAATGGAATCATACAGTATGTAGAATTCTGTGTCTGTAGTCCTTCACTTGGCATAGTGCTTTTCAGATTTGTACACATTGTTGTGAGTGACTGTTTTTGTTGCTGAGTAGTATTCCGCTGTATGTCTATACCGGTTTGTTTATTCATTCAGCATTTAGTGGACAGGTGAATTGTTTCCAGTTATGGCTTTTGTGAGTAAAATTTATATGAACATTTGAGTACAAGTCTGTGTGAACATGTATTTTCATTTCTCTTGAGTAAATACTTAGGAATGGGATTACCTTTTTATATAGTAAGTATAGTTTTACTTTTAATGCCAAACTGTTTTCCAAGGTGGCTAGACCATTTTTGGTTCCATACCATAGTATGGAAGAGCCATTTGTTCCCCATCCTTGATGTCACGTGATGTTGGTTTTTATGTTTAATTTCAGCCATTCTATTAAATGTGTTGTATTTCATTTGACTTTAATGTGCATTTCTGTGATGGCTGATGAGATTGGGCATCTTTCATGAAATCACTGGTCATCTGTATACTTTTGTAAAGTATCTCCTCATATCACTTGCCCATTTTTTAAAGGTATTGTTTGTATTATTGACTTGTAGAGTTATATATTCTGAATACAAGTCAGTTACTTAGTTTATATATTTTCTCTTGTCTATGCCTTGCCTATTTTCTAACAATCTGTTTTTTTAAGTTAATGATTTACATACAATATTATACACCCTTTATAGGAACAGTTCTTTGATTTTTGACAAATGCAAACAGTTGTGTAATAACACCCAGAATCAAGATATAGAACAGTTTTATCATCTTCCAAAATATCCCCATTCCTCTTTGTTGTGAACCCTTCCTACCACCAGAAACTGGTCTGTTTTTTGTCCCTCTAGTCTTGACTTTTCTAATATGTCATATAAATTCAATCATATAATAAGTACGTTTTTGGGTCTGGTTTCTTTGACATAGCATAATGCTTTTGAGACTTTTTTTGTGTTGTGGCATGTATCAATAGTTTATTCCTTTTTTATTACTGCATAGCATTCCATTGTATGGATTAATTAATTGAAGAATGTTTAGGTTCTTTCTAGTTTTGAAGAATTATGAATTAAACCATTACAATATTTTCAGGTAGGATTTTGTGTGAACGTAAGTTTTTGTTTCACTTGAGTAAATACCTAGGACTGAGATTGCTGGTTAATATGATAAATTTATGTTTAACTTTTTGAGAAACTGCAAACTGTTTTCCAAAGTGTCTGGACCATTTTGTGCTCCTGACAGCAATGTATGAGAAATCTGGTTGTTCCACATCCTTATCATACTTGCTGTTATTAGTTTTTGTTTTACTTTGGTCATTTCAGTTGGTGTTTAGAGGTATCTCATTGTGAATTTTTAACCTGAATATCCCTCATAATGAATGTTGTTAAGCATCTCTTCATGTGCTTATTTGCCGTCATAGATCCTCTTTTCCCATTTTAAAAAAATTGGGTTATTTGCTTTATATTTGCTGAGTTTTGATAATTATATATATTTTTGATAAAAGTTCTTTATCAGATCTGTGATTTGCAAATATTTTTCACATTTTGTAGCATGTTTATATTCTCTTACCAGTGTCTTTTGGAGAGTAGAAGTTCTTAATGTGTTGAAGTCCAATTTATCAGTTTTTTTCGTATGTTTTGTGCTTTTAGAGTCATTTCTAAGAAATGTTTGCCTAATCAGAGAACACAAAAATTTGCTTCTATGTTTTCTCCTAGAATTCCTGTAGTTTGATTTTACATTTAGGTCTGTAGTACATTTTAAATTAATTTTTGTATATGGTGTGAAGTATGAGTTCAGGTTCTTTTCTTTGCATATGAGTATCTAATAGTCCCAGTGCCATTTGTTGAAAAGATAGTTCCTTCTACTGAATTGTCTTTCTCCCCTTGTAAAATATCAACTGACCACATATTACTAGGTGTCTTCTGAAGTCTCTGTTCTATCCGATTGATCTAAATGTCTATCTACCCTTTTGCCACTACCACATTCCCATAATTACTGTAACTCTATAGTAAGTCCTAGAATCAGTTGATGTGTCCTCCAATGTGTTCTTTATCTTTTTTTTTTCCAGAATGCTTTGCCTATTCTGGTTCTTCCCCTTTATAAATTTTAGAACCAGCTTATTGATTTCCACATCAAAAAATCCAGGTGGAATTTTTATTAGGCTTATGTGAACTTCACACATCAGCTTGGAGAGAGTTGACATATTAACAATAGGGAGTCTTCCATTCATGAGCATGTTATAGCTCTCTACCTCCAGTTCTTCTTTGATTTCTTTTATCAGAGTTATGTAGTTTTCAGCATACAGATCTTGTATGTATTTTGTTAGATTTATTCCTAAGTATTTTATGTTTCAGAGTGCCATTGTAAACAGATTTTTTTTGTTTAAGTTTAAATTTCCAATTGTTCATTGACAGTATATAGGAAAACAACTCTGTTTTGAATATTAAATTTATATCCTGTAATTTTGTTAAACTTAAGAGTTATTTTTAAGATTTTGAAATTTTCTACATAGACAATCATGTCATCTGTGATTTTTTTTTTCCTTTAAAATCTGAGTGCCTTTTCTTTTATTGCCTTATTAATCTGGCTAGAATCTCCACTCACAATACAGGTGGTGAGAGTGAATAGCCTTCATTTGTTCCTCATCTTAGGGAGAGAGTATTTAGTCTTTTACCATTAAGCAAAATGTTAATTGTAGGATAGATGGCCTTTTCAGGTTAAGGAATTTTTCTTCTATTCCTAGTTTGCTTTGAGTTTTCCTTGGGAATGAATGTTGAATTTTGTCAAATGCCTTTTCTGCATTTACTGAGATGATCAAATGTATTTTCTTCCTTAATATTGATATGTTGAATTTGATTGGTTGGTTTTGAATGTTAAACCAATCTTATTTAGATTCCTGGGAGAAATACCACTTGGACATGATGTACTTCTTTTTACTTATTGTTGGATTAGATTTTCTAAAATTTTGTTTTGTATATATTGTAGCTTGTATTCATAGCAATTATAAATACTTCATTAGAATTATTTACATGCCTGATTCCATCTTTTAAGTGATAAGCCCCTCTAGGTTATGTCTATCAACTTTGTATTTCCCAATAACAAGCATAATACCCTGGCAATAGGAGCCTTTTTTGATTAATAGTGGTTGGCTGAATGAATGATGTCACTGATAACCTGTGTAAAGTGCATTTATATACCACTGTATCTCTAGCACTGAGAATGGGGCCTTACCCAGTTTGTGCTAAATAAATTTTTGTTGGTCAAATGTATGAATAAATAATTGGCTTTAGTTTAATATATCTTGTTGCACTGAAGTTACTAAAAAGCTAATCTTCAAAAATATACATATTATTGATTCAGAACTCATCAAACCATCTTTAGCTTATAGAAAACATAATAATCTACATTATATTTTTAAAATATAATTTCATTTTTTTATAAGTTGAATATCGTAAACTTCAAAAATGTGAATGATCATGCCCTTATAAATGATAACATAGGCATTTGTGCTGCTTTGTAATTGACTTTTACTGATTTAATAATGTCTTATAACTATTCCCAGTTTACAAAGTATTTTTGCTTATTATTCCGTGTTATTTTATTAATCTCTTCTGACCTGAGCCTGCAAGTTTCCAGATATTTTACCCTTTTATCTTTAGATATATTATTGAATATATAATCTGTATAATTTTAAAGATTTTAAAAAAGGCAATATGATGGGTATTTTCCTAGGAAAGTTGTGGGAAAATATCACCTTTTAGACTTTTAAAATTTCAGACACCTGTAGAATATGTAATGCTTGTATTTGGTAAAGAAATATAAAGCTTGCTTATTTTAGAATTATTGTTGTCAAACGTAGTAACATATATATTCTGAAATTGTTTTTCCCTCCCCTTAGCATAGTATTTCACTCTAAATAGGAGATTAGATTTTACTCTGTATATAGGAAACTTTTAATAACCAGTTCAGATAAGAAATGCTCGAGGTGGATGTCATGAAAATGGTGAAATGTTTTCAGGTTAAATATGTCAGTATGTTTATGGAATTAGAAAATGTAATGAGCTATTTGGATCTACCCCCTAACCCCCATGTTTACTGAAATATAACTGACATATAACATTCTATAAGTTTAAGGTATACAACATGGTGATTTGATACACATATATTATGAAATGATTACCACAACAGTTAATATTTCCAGTACCTCACATAATTAACCATTTACTTATGCAGGCAGTGAGAACATTTAAGATTTACTCTCCTAGAAAATTTCAAGTCCATAATACAGTATTGTTAACTATAATCACCATGCTATATATTCTCCAGAACTTATTCATGTTACTAACTGAAAGTTTGTACCCTTTGACCAGCATCTCCCCATTTCTTCCACTCCCCAACCCCTAGAAACCACTGTTCTACTCTCTTTGTCTATCAGTTCAGCCTTCTTCTTTGACAAGTCATGCCTTTGGTGGTGTTATCTAAAAACTCTTTGCTGTAGTGAAGGTCATCTGGGTTTTCTCCTGTGTTATCTTCTGGGAATTTTACATTTAGATCTGTTATCTTTTGGGTTAATTTTTGTGAAGGTCATAAGGTCTGTATGTAATTTTGGTTTTGTTTTTGGGCATGTGGCTGTCCAGCTGTTCCAGCACCATTTACTGAAAATATTATCTTCTTGCCCATTGTTTTGCCCTTGGTCCTTTGTCAAAGATCAGTCGACTGTATTTATGTGGGTCTATTTCTGGGCTTTCTATTTTGTTTCCTTGATCTATTTGTCTATTCTTTCACCTATATCACACTGTCTTGATTACTTTTGCTTTATAGTAAGTCTTAAAGTTGAGTAGTGTCAGTCCTCCAACTTTGTTCTTCTTCAGTATTGTGTTGGCTATTCTGGACCTTTTGTCTCTCCATATAAATGTTAGAATCATTTTGTTATATCCACAAAATAACTCCCTGAAAATTTGTTCATCAGAGTTTTTCTCATATAGATATTAGACATATCTTGTTAGATTTATAGCTAAGTATTCATTTTTCTGGATGCTAATGTAAATGGTATTGTGTTTTTAATTTCAAATTCTACTTGTTCACTGCTGGCATATGGTAAAACAATTCAGTTTTGTTTATTAATCTTGTATCCTGCAACCTTGCTATAATCACTTACTAGTTCCAGGTATTCTTATTGATGCTTTTAGATTTTCTTTGAAGGTGATAATGTTATCTGCAAACAAAGACAGTTTTATTTCTTCTTTCCCAATCTACATACCTTTTATTTCCTTTTTTGTCTTACTACATTTGCTAGCACTTTCAGTATGATGTTGAAAGAAGTGGTGAGAGGATACTTTGGTGCTGTGTACCTGCTCTTAGTGGGAAAGCTTCAAGTTCTCACTATTAAGTATGGTGTTCTCTACAGGTTTGTTGTAGATATTCTTTACCAAGTTGAGGAAGTTCCCCATTATTCTTAGTTTATTGAGAGGTTTTTTTTTTTTGTCATGAATGGATATTGATTTTTTCAGATTTTTTTCTGCACTTGTTGGTATGAGCATTAGATCTTTTAATATAACATATTTAAGGATTTTTCACTATTGAACACCTATACATAACCTATAATGAATCCTATTTGTTAATATATAATTTTTAATGTAATATTACATTCTTTACCCTAATGTTTAATTTTTGTGTTAATATTCATATATGGTGTTGGTCAGTAATTTTCTATTTTTTACCTGTTTTCTTTATCTGGTTTAGATATTAAGGTTATATCTGCTTCATAAAAACAATTTGGAAGGTTTCCTTTTTTTCATTTTTGTGCTCAGGATTAATTTTTACAGTATTAGAAGTGTATTTGATAGTTTAGTAGATTTCCCTTGTGAAGCAATATAGACCTGGTACCTTTTTTATAGTTGATAACTTTCTCTTTTTCTCTTATGAAACTTGATATTTTTGATCTTAGTAATCTGTTAAAAGCTTAACTTTGCCAAAGATTTTCATAGTAAATTATCCATTTCAGTTGCATTTTCAAGTTTATTTGTATGGAGGTCGGCAAAGTAGTTTCTTAATGAGTTTGGTAATTTTTTCAGTTACAGTGTTTATTTCCTCCTGTCTAATTCTTATTTTGTTTATTTTCCTGTTAAATTTTTTAATTATTGTTAAAAGAGTGAGATTTTGATAATTTATTAATTAGATCTTGCATTTTTCTGTTTCTAGCCTGCCTTTATTTTTATCTTTTCCTTCCTTATGCCTTCTTTCAGTTTGCTTGTTGCTTTTTTTCCCCTAGATGCTAGAGTTAGTAATTTAACTCATGCATTTTGATTTTTGTTAAGGCTTTCAGTTTTTCTCTGATTACTGTTATAAACGTATCCCATAAATTCTAAGTATAGTGTTTTGCCAATATTCTTTAGAAATTTTATGATTTGGGTTTTTTTCCCCTTTGACCCAGAAGTTATTTAATTTCCAGGTTAAAGGGCCTTTTTGCAATTTGATTTTTTTTATTAATTTCTAGTTTTATTGTGTTTTAACTAGAGAGTGGCTTTTGTAATATTTCTACTTCATGGAATTTACTAATATTTTTGTGAATATTTTATGTACACTGGAGAAAAAAGTATATATCCTATTTGTAGAATATAAAGTTTGATACATATTTATAAACATTTACCTTATTGGTTATGTTTCTTTCTATAGCCTTCCCTTTTTTATTATTTTTTTGTCTAGTTTACCAGTCTTACACTATGTTATAGTGTGTTTCTTTCCACACCTTGTTGTATATTCTGTCATTTCTACTTTATAGAAGTAATTATTATGGTATTTGATACATAAATATTATTAATAATAATATCCTCATCTCGAGTTGTTACTTTAAGCATTAAAAAATGTCCTTCTTTGTCACATTTCATGTTTTTTGGCTTGAAATATTCTTTGATGTCAGGATCCAAAATCCTGCTGTATTGTTTCCATTTGCCTTTATACTTTTGCTCATCTCTCTTATTTTTAGACTTTCTAAATCATTTAGTTTTAGGTGTGCCTTTTGTGTACGGCATAGAGTTAGGTTTTGCTTTTGTAAGTTATTTGAAAATCTGTTTCATAGGTGACTTGAGCCTGTTCACACTTATTGATATGAATAATATGTATGGTGTGAACTCTGTCATATCATTTGGTAGTTAGTCCATTGTATTTTCCCTTTGATCATTTTATAAGTTTATATCTTTTCATTGTTAACTCTTGTAGGCTTTTTGTGTTTTTCCTATTGACTTTTCTTTATTCTTAGTGTCTTATCAATTCTTGTATCTGTTATCTTGGTTTTATGTTGTTTATTTTTAGACTTATTTGCTAATTCCTAGGATGTTGTTTATTTTTAGACTTATTTGCTAATTTTTAACATATAGAATTTAAAAATTTTTGTTTAGTTAACTTTATTAATCTTTTACTTAACCATGTTCTTTCATTTATCTCTCATTGTTTTTAAACTTAATAAAGTACCCAGAGTTAGCCAAACTGTGAGGTTAAAGGCACAGTTCTCCAGACTGCCAGGTCTGTTCAGAAATTCTGATCCCAACTGAAGGTCCAGAGCTTTCCCCAAATCACCCTCTGATCTGATGATGTTTCACTTGTATGCACGTGTGTATACGTATGTATATATGCATGTGCATGTGTGTTTAAAATGCCCTGGCAAAATATCCACCAAACTGTAATGAGGAGAAGAGTAATGGAAGTGGTGTGCCTTTATTTTCTACTTTCCTTTTGGTATTAAAAAAAAAATAAGTTTATATTTCTTTTATAATTGAAAACTTTACAGACAGTGTATAAGTTTCTAATTCATTGTAGAAAGATATCAATCACAAAGAAGTAATTTACATGTTGGAATTCTAATAGGTTAGCTGTAGAGCGTTAAATCATAAAACTTCATTCCCCAGAGGCACAGAGACATGGTATAAGCCTTTTGTTTTATAGCATATTTAATATTAAAAAAAAAACTTCATGGAAAGTGTTTCATAACTGAGAAGCATTGAACACATTTAAATAAAAAGCTCATAATTTATATCTTAAGTATTTTATTTATAAAAAAATTTATTTATGTACTAGTTTTTTATGAAGTAGCCTACTCACTGTAGGCTTCAACTTGTTAGGAATTTTATTTTGTATTAGTGAAAATAATGTTTTAATTTTCCCTAATCTGGAAACTTAAGATTCAGCAAGTAAGGACTAAGAGCTGAAATGAGGGAATCAGGAATAGATAAGATACCAAGAAACTTTCTTCATCAGCCCATCAGTAGGACATGTTTAAGGGTCCAAGTCAGAAATAGAAACACACCTTGAAATTACCTAAAGCAAATTCTAAATTTCCTGAGACACAGTGGTAGGGACCAGCATTCTGGGACAAAAAAAGATAGGCCAGTATTAAGCTAACTTAATACTCTAATACTGGCTATAGTACAGTATAGATTGTGCCTCAGACCTCCAAGGCTTGGGAAGGAGTGAGGGAGCCATTGATGAGCAAGTATACAGCTTAAAGTGGCAGCAGGAGATACATGGCACACTCAAAGGCATAGCAGATAGTTCAATGAAAGGACTATTAAAGGGTTGGACAGGTTTGAGAAGAATCATTAAGATTCCTAGCCTAGGAATAGCTGTGAGTCTTTACCACCTGTAGGCCTTAGATCTAAGAAGAGAAAGAGAAGAGAGCTGCTATGAAAACATTTGGGGGCTTGTATAAGAGAGAGCCATCCCAACAGAAACTGTGCCTATAGAGGAAAGGCAGCCACTGTCAAACCCCCCAGGCCCCGGCAAGAAATAAACTTTAACCTTATCCCTCTTGCCTCTAATTGATCTAACCTCAGTGTCTTCTATTGGCTATCCCCAAACAGTAGCTGAAAAGCAATGCAGCCTATTTGTTGTAGCATATGAAGTTCACAGCCAGGTCAGGGTGGAAGTGATTACAGAGTAGATCAGGAAGGGCATATGAAGCTTATCCAGCATGGCATCTGATGGCTGCTGAAGCAGTCAGCAGTCTTGGATAGCCCAATGAGAAGCCTTATTTCCCTACGTGCCATTTAGTAACAGTAGAAAAAGAACAGAGAAAGCAAAAGGAGAACAGATGTCTTTTAGTTATTGAAAAATGACATTTGCTTCTTCCCTAGTTGATTGTTCTTGAGTACTTTCAAAATAATGCAGAACTTCCAAATTTTATTGTCACTAAATTTCCTTATAAGAATTTTACGTGATAGTGTGCTTTTCCTTAGAATTTATTTGAACAAAAATAATTTGTGTCAGGGTTTATATTAGGCGATGGAGATACAAAGATTTCTAAGACACTATTTCTGCCCCTTTGGTGCTCACAGTCTATTATAGGAGAGAACTGTGCAAACAGATACTTAGAATAGCACATAGTACTACAAACCATTCATCTGCTTAACATAAATTGACACCATGCAATGTGTCAGGCAAAGTTACAAAGTACAGTAGAAACATAGGAGTAACTACCTGCCTGCAGAATCAGAGAGATGTTTTATAAAATAAGTCTAACTTTAGTAGCTTTGAGGAGTGTACTATTTTGTTTTTTGTGTTTTGTTTTTTCTTACCTGATCTCCTTATAAATCAGAGGCATTAAAAACTCAGTTGAAAAGGAGTGGTATCAACTTGAGTAATAAAGTCCTTTTGATATAGTTATTGAAAGAGTATTTATCATTGCCTTATTAAATATGGAGAAATAAGTGTGCCATTTTTTTCCAAATGGTTTCATTTGCTCATGCTTTCTTTGTTGACCCAAATGAATGAAATTAGAATAAACAATCTCTAAGTCATTTGTAATCATGAGCTGATTAATGGAGTTTGGTTTCATAGCCATTATTCATTCACGAACACCTGATATCTTTCCCATAAACAAATTGTGTTTGTCCAAATTAAGAAATTAAATGAAGCATTTGATGAGTTTATGATTGACCTTTCTAACTCAGAGCCCATTAGTCAATGTCGTTATCATAGAAAACTGTTTGACTAATGTGCTGTCTAAAGAAGCATGTGGATTTATTATGACTTCTGATTAATGCTTGCTGCAAGCCAAACTACTAGATTATAATAATTTTTTGATTCTCATTTTAACAGTCATTGAAGAATTTCATCTCTGATGAAATGCGCTTATGTCCCACTAGATTTAGAGATGATTACAAGGTATTGAGTGGGTAATATTTTAAGGAATTATGTATTTTAGGAAGCATATACACTATATGCTTGAGAAGACTTTAAAAAAATTTTTTGAAACAGTTTAGGATCTTTTAACTTTGTGGACATAATTGTTCTCTTTCAAGGTATTGAACCATTATTTAGATTTAAAAAAAAAACTAGAACTTAATCATTCGTCAGGAAAGAAATTAAAACATATATGAATTTTTAACATTATACTTAAAATAAGTTTCAGTGATTTTAAATATTTATTTTAAAATTGTATATAATCTACTTACTTAATACTACATTTTAGTTTTGCCAATAAAGCAAATCCCTGTTTACCTGATTTATTATAAAGTTAGAAAAAGAGTTTCATTTTAAAAAAAAAAGCTCTTTAATAAAAGATCAGTACAGCTAAACCACTGTTACCATGGGCCTTGTGGTGAGATACCTGCTTAAGGCTCCATTATATGACCAACACACTGTTATGAAGAAACTAAGGACCTCAAATATGGCCATCAGTTTTTCTCCCCTGCACATCCTGATTTTATTAGGAAAGTAAAGGAACCAGATATAATGCTATCCATATCACCTACATTGTTTCACTTAATTTAGAGCAGAATATAATTGTGATAACTAGAACAGAGCCAAGAGAGAGGAGAGAGCAATTTTTTTTTCATTTTTCTAAAGTTATTAACATCCACCGAAATTAGAAATGGTCTTCCTGTCAACCTAGGCCTTCCTTTGATTGCTGTACTCTTAATTGAGACTAAAGTTTAAGGGCATCAGAGAAAAAGATCAGTTAAAAGATTTTGACTGATCCTTATCCCCTGTATAAAACAGTGCTACTTCCAGCCTTCTTCCAAAAATGGGAATGTTTGCCGACCATACGGCCAAGGACCTTGGAGTAGGTATATCATTTGAATAAAAGGGTAGCACCTCATAGCCAAGATCTGAGGGTGTACCTGGGTTACACTGAGTTAAAATTTTCTTCATTTGTTAAAAGTTCTGTGGTGAAGTAAAACACAACCTTCTTACCTCATTTTGGAAATTAAGATGCTAGATTCTGTTCTCTAATAGAGGTATGTAAGTTACTGTAATTCCCGAACAAGGAGACTTTAAGAGATTCTGCAGAAGTTACATTTTTTTCCATCTTAGGATCTTTTGGGGGGGGGGGAGGAGCCAGAAGATATACACCTTACTAATCCCATTTATTCTCATCAGTACAAAAAAAAAAGTCAATATTTTGGATTACTTAAAGAGACTTTCATAGAACTTGCAGGTATTGAGTGTTCACACTATGTGGAAAACATTGTGTTAAGTGCTTTCACTTAGTCCTAATGATGACCTTCAAAGAGAGGCACTATTATAATTCTAATTTGACAGTTAAAAAATCTGAGGTCTTGAGAGGTGTTATAACTTCCCCCAAGTCACACAGACTGCCTTCAGTTAGACTTAGGCAGTCTGATTCTTACCAAGTTTCTAAACCTACATCTTGGGAGAGCTAAATATATTTTTAAAGATTATGCATGAAAATTGACTTCTGTTTAATACAGTTTTGTAGATAGAGGAATTAGTAACAGCAGGTAAGTACTTAGTACTACCAGGTTTTTAGCTCTACAGAAAGGATTTCCAAAGAGCCACTTTGACACAGTAGTCTGAAGGAATGAAGTAGAATATAATGGAGAGGTAGAGAGAGGACAGTGAACCAACATTTTTTTTTACTGTCCCCTATGTGTCTATAGTTAATAATGGAGGACAAAGATAGTAGTTGAGTAATAGAGCAAAATGACATTAACAGTGTGTATATTTCTTTGTATAATTCTGAAATGCCAGTTTTAATATTTTCTTCATAAAGTGAGATATTGTTATTCTTTTTAAAGTGAGCAATTTGTCCTCAGATGCATTTCACCAGAGAAAAGACCAAGGCTGGTGAAGGACATTTCTTGGTTTTTCTAGTTTGTCTCTTGTCTTCAGTGGGATGATTGAAGGAGGAAGTTCAATAAATTATCTTGAAGAAGGAGAGGTCAGGCCCTAAGAAAGTGGATTTGGCCCTGGAAGAGAAAAAAGGGAGGGGAGCAGTGGGTAGAAAGCTCTGGAAGTAGGAAATTGATCAGGATCCAGGGAAGGGCTGGAACCAGGTTCATAGCCTATGCTGTCTCTTCATTCCCTTGCTCTGGACTGAATTTATCTCCCTCCCACCCCCTGGTTCATATATTAAAGTCCTAACTTCCAAAGCCATGGTATTTGGATGTGGGGCCTTTGGGAGATAGTTAGGTTTAGATGAGTTATAAGGGTGGGACCCTCACCAGACAACTTGCCCTCCTCTGACCCCCCCACCCCCACCTGCCATGTGAAGACAGAGTGAGAAGGTGGCTGTCTACAAGGCAGGAAGAGAGCTCTCCTCGGAAAGTGAACATACTGGCATCTTGACCTTGGACTTCTAGCCTCCAAATCTGTGAGAAGATAAATTCCTGTTGTTTAAGCCACCCAGTCTGTGGTATTTTATTATGGCAGCCAAGCAGACTAATACACCACTAACATGCCTCTTACTACCATTTTTCCTAAGAAGCCCCAGTCACCTCATCAAATGTAAGATGACTTTTTCAGAGACCTCTGGAAGTAAGTGGGACCCCACTGGCTCTGGAGGAAATTCAAACAACTCAACCTCACTAGTAATATAATAACTGGGAAATGAGACAAAATAAAAATACCCTAAAAGGGTCTTAAAATGAAGATGGGAGAGAGGAGTTTTGTTTGTGGCCAAATTACTTTATGTTGTTGGATTTTAATATGAAATGTAACTTCTGGAAACATCTCAAAACATGAATCACATTTTAGATTTTTTAAAATAATGGAAAACCAGTATAACACCAAAAAAAGTAACATTTTAATACTTAGAAATATTACATTACTGAAAACTGGGGTTGTAATCACTGTACAAATGCTTATACATAGATCATTTTTATAGGTTACAAAGTGCTTGTAACTGCATTTTATCAGGTGTGTATATTCACATTATTATCTTATAAAGAAAATAGGGAACACTTAGGCTGAGTGTGATGTTAAAAATTAGTAAGACAGAACAGACAGGCTTATTTGTTAGTGTGTTATTGAGTTATGTTGGTGGTAGTATTGGTGAGATGAATCCTTTTGATGTCCTTTCCATTTGTTTTGTGGGGCAGGTTTAGGGATTGTGTGCTTAACATAGTATATTAATTTTCCATTGTTAAAAATTACCTACTGAAGTGGTCTTGAGACTTCTTGTCTGAAAATAGATGTTTATCTACATTTAGACATTTTAAGTCCATTTACGTATTAGAAAAATATTGCTGTGTTAGAGTGATTTTTTTGTTTTGCTTTCATTTACTTCTCATTAGTGTTCTAGCCTAAAAGAAGTAACTGAACAATTAAATTTTTTGTTCAGTGAATGGAATATCAGCACAACGTTTTTGTAACTGTGGAGTTATCCATCACCAACTGTTTCTTTCCTTGACTTCAGAAATATTATAGGAATTGGGATTTAATCTTCTATCCTTTTTTCCAAAGTGGAAATAGTACAGTTTTTCTGCATATTCATTGTTGTTATAGCCTAGTCATTTAATTTCCCTGAACCTTTCTTTTTTTTAATCTATAGAATGTAGTGTTACAAAGGAGGAATGAAAAGATATTTCCCTTTCCCACTAAGTATACGCCCCCCCATCATTACTGTGAAAGTGTTCTTTCTTCTGAGTATTTGCAATATGTTTATATTTATGATATAAAAAATCTGAACTAGTCACTTATTTTGGAAATTACTTATTCTTAAGTTTCCTGACTGATTATTTTAATGTAACTATCCAAAGACCATAGTTGCATTAATATTCACTGGACCAAAAAAAGTAAAAGTAAGTTTGTTACCTATCATAGTGAAATCACAAAAAAAAGAATGATTTCATTGCCTATGGTCATACATGAAAATAAAGCGAATATTTTAAACAGACAGTGGTGCACTAGGAAATATTCGTTTGTGGGAAACAACACATGAAGTGCATGTTATTTCTTTGTCTATGACAATATATAATTCTCACATATGAAATTATATTTTTTGATGTCTTTTTCATTTAAAAAATACAGTGTTTGGTTTAGTTTCACACCAACCTGGAGAAAGTATGCAGAAATAATAATAGTCCTGGCTGTAAGGTAGACTGAAAGAATTTATTGTCATATTTATAGCATTGGAATAAGGTAAAATCATAAATTACAATGCTTTCTCTAATATGGTGTCAGAAAAGGAAAAATAATGTGGGGATTTCATATCCCAGATAATACTGAGATTAAAATGGTGAATAACAGAGGTCTTTGAAAAAGAAAATTTTGGCCCTTTTTTTTTTTTTTTAACTTTCTGAATTTCACCCCAGTTGAGTATTTCTTTTGGAGCACATAAAGTGAACTGTCAGTATTAAAATATATATACGATAAATGTCAAAAGAATAATTTGACACATATATATATGTCAAAGATGTTTAGAATTAACCAAAGTTTCCTTGTGATATTTCTGTAATTTCTAAGATTAACTGTTAAGGATAATTATAAAACTTCCTAGTCAAAGATTCCCACCTCCCTTTGAGTCTTTTCTATGGCATTGGATTCTGGACCACTCTAACTTTCGACCTGGAAAACAGATCAAACAATTTGGGAACTTTTAAAAGGACCTGTATAATCAAGTTAATACTGTTTGCTTAGCAAGAAATAGAAACAGCCTGTAAGTCAGATAATAGCAATAACAGTCTTAAGGTAGCTTCTTTAGCTTATCAAAAATATACATATATGTTAAGCTAACTACAATGTATAAGGATGAATCATCTACACCAAGTTGATCTATAGTGTTTGCACGTAAAATTCCATAATTTGTTACTGACAGGATGCCTTAATATCTTTATTAATCATTTAAACTACTGTGAAATGAGGGAAAAAACTGTATTTCCAATTATAGAAAATACTTACAAATATAGATATTGCATTTATTCTAAATCCAGATGAATTGTCAAGAAAACCTTTTAGTATGTGACCAAGGTTAAGGATAAGAATTTAATTGGAGGGGAAAGGAGTACTTTATTCCTTTGCATCTTAAAAACACATGTTTAAAAAATCTTGGTTTGATACATTGGATATTTCATGAAATTAGATGGCTGTAGGTACTCACTAGAGGTTGAGGTTAAGACAGCCCAGAGATATTAATACACACATGTACACACACACAGACACATACACACAAACAGCCACAATGATAAAAAAAAAAAAAGAATGCACATAAGTATAATCTATCATTTTGGCAGGCTAAGAAACTGTTTAATGTGCTTGAAGTACTAGATAAGTATGAAGTCATCAGTGAAATAAATAACTAGATTGGAAAGAAGTTATTTACCTAGCATAATATTCTGGTATGTTGATCTTTGTCAGACATTAGCTGACTATTGAGGAGGTTCTTTTACTTATTTGAATAGATGTAGTTCATCAAACATTAATATAATGTAAAATTTTCTTACTTGGAGTAATTTTCTCTTTGGTTTTCATTAAAATTGGAAATAAATTATTTTGTTTAAAAAGTTACTCCTGAACATGATGAAATCATTTTAAACAATGTAATGAATGTAACATTTATAGAAAAATAATCTTTGATATATTAGCAGTAATATCATACATATATGAATTCTGTTACATTTTCAAAATGTCACTCCTTACATTATTTCATGTTTCTCCTGTACTGTTAGGAAATAAAGAGTGCAGATATTAAAATTCCTATTTTTAAATATGAGGAAATGAGGCATAGGAGAAATTAGAGAATTTGTCAAAGGTCTCATTGATTAAAAGTGGCAAAATACCTACAACCTAATAATAAATGTAGATACATTTTGACAATTTACCAGGCACTATGGGAGACAAAATTAGTCTTCAATGTGATCCTTACCCTTGAAGTTTACAGCCAAGTTGGAGGAATAGATATACATGCAACTATTTTATAAGCCAGAGTCATTGTACAAAGTATGGTTGAGAACAGAGGGTTATAGAAAGAATGATAAGTTCTAACTGGGGAAATCAGGGAAGAATACATCAAAGTACTGATAGTAGTTAAACTTGGCATTCAAGAATGATGTCTCCCCCTCATAATTCCCTAAACATTTCACTGATCCAGTACAGATTTCTCTACTGATCAGAAATATTATATCACTCTTTCACCATTTTTTTTCCTTAAGTTTTCACCTCTCTCAGAAAAGAAACCATGTATACATTTCCCACATCTTTTTCCTCTGATCTGTATTGTCATTCAGATGAGTGTTTGTTTATTTTTTTTAGTAAGAAAGCAAAAAAAAAAAAAAAGAACATTCTAGGCCTACAATATAATAGAACCAAAATAATACCTAAGGCTTATTGAACAATTTTTATGTGCCAAGCACTCTGGCAGATTTTTATATATGTA
The DNA here is from genome assembly GCF_048773025.1 of Camelus bactrianus. Lineage (NCBI taxonomy): Eukaryota > Metazoa > Chordata > Mammalia > Artiodactyla > Camelidae > Camelus > Camelus bactrianus. Next base: position 90,883,677 of record NC_133539.1, on the reverse strand, counting down.
AATTAATTCATTTAATCTTGACATCAACCCTATGAATGGATATTACTATCCCCAGTTTACAGATGAAGAAACAATGGGCCAGAGAAATAAAGTAACTTTGCCAGTTGTTACACAGCTAGAAACCCAGACTTTTAATTATTGCCTACAATGAACAGAGACTTAATGTGCTGTGTGGTTTTTAACTTAAGAATGGGAAAGGAGGCTAGTATGACTTCTTTTTAGGTTGGTGGTTCTCAACTCTGTAGGTCTACAGTCTCTTTTTATGACAAATATTCTGTAGCAGCCCCTTTTTTTCCTGAAATAAAATTTGTAGACAGTATAACTTACCCACACACACGATTTTAAAAATCAGAACAATTTCCTTACTAATATAAGGGAGACATGAAAGGAAACTAATTTGTAATAAAGTTTTTACAAGTTGGGTACAACTATAGTAGAAAATATAATGAAATAGTCAGTTATAACAAATGCTTACAATAAGTTTATATTTAATAATTTTAAGAAGATCAGAAATTAAAAGCATGGGGAAATGGAAGAGCAGAGTGTTCAGGTGAACATTGATGTGAAACATTACTATATCTTTGTAATCTTTTACATAACATTTATTGCTTTGTTAGAAAAATATGTTTTAGGCAAAATAGGTACATTTGTAACTATTCAATTGTGGACAGAGCTATAAAACCTAATTTCAGATTCTCAACTAAATGTTGAAAACTTTGTATCTGACAGTTTGAAATAAGGTTGTAAATGTACATACATATATACTTATGCATAGTCTGTATATATACACACACTCACATGTGAAGGAATGGCATAGCTATAAATGCAGATTAATACACATGTTATATCATGGCAATTCATGCCATATACAACAATGCCCTTGGCAAGTAATCTGAAGTGGTGAATGATGGTGTTCAGTAAAGCTTCAAACAAAGAAATATATAGTATTATTTCAATCTACTCAGTAGTTCCATCGTACAAAATTCAGCATGAGTTAAGCCAGCTCAAAAAAATACTCTGTGTTTATGTATAATTAGATTCCGAACTCAAATAAGTAAAAAAAAAAACAAAAAACTTTTCAGCTACATACATTTCTAGTAGGACATTCCCAAGTCCTGTGGGACATAGGAGAAATCTTTTTAGAGCAGTGCAGGAACCTAGAATCCTTAAGCTGTGCCTACTTAATGCCATTTGCCTCTCTCAGTCACCCACACTAAAAACATCATCACTAGCCACTTCATGAAGGCAGAGGAACTGCTGCAGAACTAAAATAGAGGGAAATGCCTAGAGAGGTCTGTAGCTTTGTCTTTCACTTGGCCTCATAACTCCATTTTTAAGATGTGGAAATTGAACATAAGGAGGCTGCTGATTAGGAACAAACCTGACCACAGCATCACTGAGCAAGATGATAGGACTCCTGGCAGACTCCAGGCAGCCTGTCCACCCACCAAGAGAAGACCCTGAAGAAATAAATACTGAGATTGAAGTACACTAAAGCAGAATACACAAAGCTGCTATTTTACACTTGAAGGTGGGGGTTAGGGCACAAAGAAGAAACTGAAAATCTGCAGCACATCCCTGCAGTGTAGTATCCCATAGATTAAGGCACTTAAGGAAGTGGCCCTAGTAAGAGGAAGAGTTGTCTGAGCCTTCCATTCCGTATCCCCAGTGATGCTTGGAAATTGCTGACTTGATCCTCCTTTGTGAAGCCCAGAAAGACTGAGGGGTCATTCCCTTCATCCTACCATCTAATTGTCATCCCTTATGTTTGATGTTTACTTGGAGTGCTTAATACAGGAAGTTTCAGAGTCTTAATTTCAAATAACTAATTAGTGAATCAGGCACTGATTCTAGTTTACTGATGGCTGGAGTTGACACCATACTTCAGGAGAAGACAATAGGAAAATTTAAACAAAACTTGGTGCTCATTTACTGCTTAAAAAAAAAAAAAACTGAAAATAAATAAAAACATCACAAATTTCCAAAGTGCCCTAGGGATAGTAACTGTGCCCATTGAGAACCACTGTTTTAGATCTTCCTTTGTTTCCTGATGGAAAAATATCTTAATCTGATCTGATTAAATATGCTTAGGCAAAATTTCTTCAGATAACAGATTTGAACAGTAGTCTTGCTGTTCAAAACTCAGAAAAGTGACTATGAGATGATAATTTCAGGGTCTATGCCAGAAGCGGAGAGATTTCTCTCTCTTTGAACCCTTTCCATGAGGTGACAGTTGAGAGAGTGTTGGGCAGGCCAAATTAAGGGCCTCAGGGCCAAGGGCCAGATGATTAACAGGGTCAAAAGGAAAATGCTATACCAAAGTCCTTCTATGTAAGAATAGTAAATTCAGAGCTGTAAAAATGAGTCTAGTAAAGTAGAGCCTGGCCAGAGCCAGGTTTACCCTGCACAGCTCTAGTCCAAGCTGGTGGTCTTGGACCTGACATGAGCCTGGTCCAAAAGGGGGAAGGACAACCAAGAATGTTGGAGTGAAGGCAGCATGTGTCTGTGTTGTGGCAGTATATATATATGTAACATTTTATGTAGCAATCAAAAAATGTCTTAAAATGACAAACCAAAACAATGTCAAATTAAAAATAAATAACCTATGTTTAATTATAGTAATAATAAGTATGTATTTCTTGTCGTAGCTATTTTTTTGAGCATTTATTATTTAGTATGCATTGTACTAACCACTTTACATATAGTTTATCTTGCAATAATTTTATGAAGTAAGTAGAACAATATTATTGAGCCCAGTGTACAGGTAAGGAAACTGAGATGCAGAGAGGGTCTTTAAAAGTCAGTCATGAGTAGTATTCATCAAAGAAAGTGATTATTTCTAATTTTAATTTATTAAAATATTTTTCTGGTGTGCAAGTGACATTTATTGATGAGTCCATTTGTGTGCACTATAATTTTGATACGTACATGGCCATGCTATCTTAGAGAATAAATGCAGGCCACTGAATAATCAAGAATACTTACTGTAAATGATGCATTCTTTTTCTTTTATATACAATATTAAATATATTCCAATAATTCTCCAACATTGGTTAATATTTTTTGTATAATAGAAGATCTGTCTCTGAAGTGCAATACAGTTGCATATCTCCTCTGTATAGCTACATGAAAGTTAAATATAAAGGATTCTAATTATTACATAAGAGATAAAATAGTAAAGTAGTAATATTATGAGTTTCAAGTATATTCTGTGATATCAGTGCTGCATTTATTTTTTAGAACTGTTCTTTATTCTCTGTTCCTCTGTCCTTACCCCCAAGAGGGGCTATATCTTTTATAATTTTTAAAATTATTCCTGTGTACTTTATAAGCAGTTATTCCTTTTACCTCTGTTCCACCTATCTTTTTGGGAGTTTGGCATTACAGTGAGTCATAATTGATATTCATAAATTGACATAGAAGAAACCTGTCTTATCACCTTCTGGCCTTGGGTCTTTCCTCACCTCAGAGCTTGTAGCAGGGGAGCATTCTTCACGTGGGGTTGAATGTATCATGCTGAAAATACCTGCAAATTGCCAGGAGAAGGAAAAGGTATCCCAGCGTTTCCGTACTCAGACAACTTGAACTAAAAATAAAAACATGAAGAGGTAGAATTAAGGCCTTTTCTCTTAATGTGCTTGGCTCCCTTTTGTTTGTTTTCTGCCTGAAATTAAGTATTCCCTTGCAAAGAGCTGACTCTGGAATCTCAGGGATTTTTACAGTTGACAGACCAAACTTAAAGTTGAATCACTTGGTGACTGGGAGTGTAGTGGGTGTCAGGGAACAGAATCTACATGTGCCCAGGCCTAACCCAAAGCCAGGTAGAAGTAAGAAAAATAAGAGAGTGGTACTTTGGCTTAATACAAAGATATTTTGTGGGTAAAAATCACAGTTAAAGTGAAGCTTTGTCATTTCAAAAATATATAGTTTTAGATACTTGTCACAGGTCACTGGAGGCAAGTCCATTGAATTATAAATATAAAATAAGAGTCACTTATAATCTAAAGCATACTCAGAATTAGCCTTATTAAGCCAGAATTCTGAAAGAGGTGCTTCTTTCCTATTTTGTTTATCTTGGGAGCCTTGAAGTTTCCCTAGTAAGATATCTACTAATTCTTTTAACTGAAGCAAACAATACTGTGAAAGGGTTCTTTAAGATGGCAAAAGGCTATGTGAGGAGTGACTGAGCTCACCCTCCAGAATAAAAACTAACTATGATGTACTCTGAATACCTGTATACCATATTCATATTTATACATAATGAATGGGATGCCAGTCACTGCTTCTCCTAATTAGAGTGAAAAAGCCCTTTATTGCTGTAATTAAAAGGATAATTTTGATTCAGCTGGATCTCTTTTGTGTACACTGAACAGTTACTTCTTCATTAAAGTTAACCATTGTGTTTTAACATGGGTTCCATAACACTTTTTGGGAAACACTATTAAGCTTACCAACAGAAGTAGGAATTAGAAAACACTACTTCTTACTCACTTTATAAGTAATATTATATGAGTTCTATGTCTATATAAAGATATTTAATTTTAAGCTATGATAATAGTTTAAAATGTTTAATATTTTACTCAAGCCTGGCACAGACATGTCAACTGTACATTATAAACAATTAACAGAAATGCTAGCTCTAAACTGCATTTTGAGGGGAAAGGAAGTGGTTTTTTTGTTTTTGTTTTTAAGTGTTGGTAGATCTTCTCATAAGTTTTCCAGTTTCTGTCAGTCAGGGAAACAAGTATCTGATATTTGTTCATACTAAGGGAAAGGACATTCCTCTCAATGAATGGACCCCATTGAACTACTGGATTTGCTAACAGTGTGAGGCAAGTTCCCATCGTAGTATTTTCAGGTCTGTGTCTTAAGTAATTTGCACTCCTTTGCTATGATGGCCCTACCTAAATATTATGGTGCTACAGGACAAGTTCATGGAATATGTATCTCCAGCAAAGAATTGACAATTCTGTTAGCTGCACACATGCAGTAATATCAGACATGATGTCAAGAACTCCCTCTGGCAAACCTACAGTGCAAGGTATGACCACGGTAGTAAAATTGAGTTTAGGATATCTGCACGACAAATGAATATGACAGTAGGAATCTCCATTTCCTCCTGTAGTTTATATGTACATTATTGCTGCAAACTTAGTTCAAAGCTCAAAATAAAGAACAGGAACAATAGCTAAGATTTAATCAGTACTTTCTGTGTACCAGGCATTATACTAAGCACTTTACTTGCATTAATGCATTTAATTTATACACTTACCGCATAGAAGAGATACTGTTATTAACCCTATCTTACATATGAGAAAACAGTGGTTTAGAAAGGTCAAACATTTAGCAAGTGATAATGGCGGGTCAGTAATACTCATGCTTTTACCTACAGCAGTGTAGCAGCTCTGTACTCATTATATTATTTTGTCTAGTCCCAAAATCTAATCTTAAGATTAGAGTTCTAATATGCCTAAATTCTCTTAGAATTGATTTACTAGTTTACATAAAATAGCAAGATATCTACAACTAAATCAATTCTTTTTATTTGGCAAAATTACGCTAGAATTTGCTTGAACTTTGATTTAGAACGTTTAGACTAACCAATATAAGTAACCCAATCTAGAAAATGGTAGAATTAGGAAAGAGTCAAGTAATGGAATTTTTTATCTTGGCTTCTAGCTATTACACAGAACATTTGCTATCTGTGTGAAATAATGACATGATGAGTTTGGTTCTCAATTAATTTCATCTTCAAATTATACTGTTTTATATACAGTTTGTATATATGTATGAACATACTTACATACAGAAATGGAAAAATTATTTTACCTAAGATTCAGAGTCATGTTGCCAGTGTGTTGGCAATACCTACCAAAATTTAAATGATCTAGAATTCTATTTCTAGAAAACATTCTATAGAAATATTAGTACATGTCTCAAAGATGTGAGTAGAATGATGTTTATCACAGCATTGTATGTTATAGTGAAAAATCGGAGACAACTTTAATGCCCAGTAATAATGGAAAGAGTAATTTATTTTCTGCTAATTTATTAGTATGATCTAGTCACACAGTCTTTCAGCCCCTCAAATGCAGTACTTTCCCACTTCAGAGCCTTTGACCGTGGCTCTTCTCTCTCCCTTCTCCCTGTCATACTTCTATCTCTGCTCTTTCCATAGCTGACTTAATATAAAGGACCTCATCTTAAATGTCACCTTCCGTGATTCAGAACTATTCTGAAGGAGATAGAAAAATTAGGTTAAGTTGATATTTAGAAATTGGTGAATTTTAGATAAGGTGAGAAGCTAAGAATGATTAGAGATTCAGCGCTGGGATGAGGCTCATGATACAGTGTGGTTGGGGTGGGATGGATACTGACAGTGGGTGAAGGTCAGGAATGGGGTATGTTTTTCAGAAGGCTTGGTAGCTGTGAACTGGAGAAGAGTGGAGGGTAGGGAATATTAGGCATTCAGTGAGGCTCGGTATAGAGTGGAATGAGAGAAACAGGAGTGGAGTTGGTTAGAGATGGGCAGTGTGAGGGAGAATTTATCTCAGGGCAGCATGTGTCCATAGGATGCATTAAAGCCAAAGAACAGTGTGAGATTCTTCAGTGGGGACTGAGCTATGGATTATACGATGGTGAAAGTTCTCAGTTCCTTAGAGAAGCCTTTCCTCTACTATAGTCTGTGGTAGCTATCCCTTTCCCTATTGCTTATCAAACCTAATTACTTTATTTGTTGTGAAGGTTGGGATCATATCTAATTTGTCATAGGAGTCTGTGGTACATTGTTCATTGAAAATTTTAATTTTCAGAATAGTATCAATAGGATAAATTCTATTTTTAAAATAAAATGCTACATATATTTGTGTGTACATATTAAATATATTTGAATTATATATTTTAATGAACTTAGAAAAGTGTCAGCATGTGTACCATGTTTTAGGCACTTCTAAAATCTTTACATAAATTGTATAATTTAATCCTTACTATAGTCTTATATTACTATTATTCCCATTTTAAAGAAGGGAAAACTGAGGCATAATGGTGTTAGGTTAATTGCCTGAGGTCACATAGCTGGTAAAGGTTAGAGCTGGGATGAGCAACACGTGGCTATTTACATTTAAATTTAAATTAACTAAAAGCATATGAAATTAAACATTTGGTTCCTCATTCACACTGTCCACATTTCAAGTGCTTGATAACCATATGTGGCTAGAAGGTATCTTATTTGGGCAGCACAAATACAGTACATTTTCATCAGCACAGAAAATTATAGTAAACATCTGTCTCTAGAGTCACTGTGTAACATTGCTTCCTCTCAAGCCAAGTTGTGGACCAGCTACCCATACTGTGTAATGGATGTAAGGGTGGAAACTTTCAGTTTTTACTTTATATAATTGTATATTATTTGATTATTTTCCACCATTAAACACGTACTATTTTAGGAATTTAAAAAAATTAGTCTTTCTTCAGAAATAGAATAATAAGGAGCAGAGAAAATACTGATAAGGGATATCTACCATTAATTTACTAATCTTAATCTATTGGTGGAAGTTCAAAGAGATAGTTCACGTAGACTTGCTAGCAAATACTAGAATTTACCTTTCATAAAGGTGCACTATAGAGTCATATAATTAACAAAGATATCTCGTGATTCCTCACTGATAGTATTTTCAGAGAAAGGCAGTATTATCAGATAAAGAACGCTTTGTCTGTTTCTACCAGCATTTTCTCAGTCCCATTGGTAGTGAAATCTGTTTTTCCAGGGTGGCATAGTAAGTCAGCTCCCATCACCATTTCTGTCTGCCTTTGTTTTTTTCATTCATTTATTTACTTATGGCTTGGTATAGGAAAGAGAAATGTCTGGGTGAAAATTAGACCACATAAGAACTAAGAGAAAGTGGCTAAGTATTTGCATGTCCTGAGTATTCTCTTTGACTTCCTAAACTTAAGAATTGATAATTTGTATAGCTACTTTAAGATCAGTATCAGTACCTGCTTTTCCTCTTAGCAACTAAGGCATTTTATAAACTTAGCTAAGTGTATAGATTCCAGAAGCATTTCTGAATCACTTTAGATTTTCCTTCAAGTAAAGTAATATATTTTATGTTTAATATGTTTTATGGAAGATGTTTCTGTTTAATAATAATATATAATAAAAAGAGGTTTGAAGATCCACTGAAAACTATGTGATAAGGTCTTTGGCCAGTCCACAGAAACAAATCATCCTGAATTTCAGCTCAAATCTAAAAAAAAAAGGACTCAAATGAACTTACCTGCAAAACAGAAACAGACTCACAGACGTAGAGAATAAATTTATGGTTACCAGCGGGTAAAGGGTGTGGGAAGGGATAAATCAGGAGTTCGAAATTTGCACCTCTTGAGGAGTGATGGAAATGTTAGCTATCTTGATTGTGGTGGTGGTTTCATGGGTGCATACATCTATCAAAATTCATCAAGTTGTACATCTGAAATATGTGTAGTTTACTGTACAGGAACTATACCACAATAAAGGTGTTTTTTAAAAAATCATGGCTTAATTGCCCATTTAATGAACATTTTTTTGAAATTTGAACTCTTACTGTATGTGTAGATAATATGACACATACTAAGAATATGTAAATTAAGAGTTGACACTCCCTGTCTGTACTAAGTGTAGTAGTGGAATTTTATACAAGTTCTAGAGGAAAAGGAATAGTGAGAAAAGTCTAGAAATAGTGAGAAAAGTCTAGGAAAAGTGAACGGAGGAGGTGATGCCAGAGCTGGTCTTTGAAGGCCAAAAGGAATTCCCTAGCAGGGATGTTTGTGTTAGTAGAACCTACCTAAAGTAACTCTAGGTAGAGTTTAATTATTTCTAAGCCTCCATCATTTGCTTGACATACGCTGCTCTTAAAGGTTGACCATCTAATTTCCTCCCCAGTCAGAAAATGTCTTACTGAGAGCTTTTTCTCTCCCTACTACTCTGCTGATAGTTGATTTATTGAAAGCAAATAGTGATGTTTATTGAAACATTAGTCCTTCATCAGGCTACTTTTTATAAACTTTGTATATCCATGTTTATAACTGATAATGTTCTGATGAGAAGGAGGTATAGGCACAGTATAATCAATATCCAAAAATTGAAAGCAAGTAAATCTTTAAAGATTTTCTTTAAATGTTCATTGTTTACATAAATGTTAGAGCTGATGGGTGAATAACTTTAAGAGTTGTATTATTTACTTCCTAAATTCAAAAAATTCTATTAGAATATTTTCTATGTAATCAGCCCAATAACTCTAAAAATCAGAAAATTAGCAAGGATCAGTACTTTATTTCTGTAAATCATCAATGGATTAACAAGTAATATGATAGAAAAATTTTATGCTTCTTGTCTATTGTTTCAATGTAATCATTCCTAATTTTATGTATTAATGAACATTAATATAAGCTATGTTGTAGCGGGGTTTTTTTAAAGTAAAATATATAAATCAAATAAAGAACATTTGCCGTTTGCTTACCCTCATACTTCTATCAAAGGCACATCCTGTCAGGACCAGTTAGTTATCATTTATGCTTTTTTCTGTTGTTCTCTTTGATTGGATCTAGATTTGCCTTTAAGCTGTGTGTATGTTATTCACATTTTCTTCAAAGACTCAAGCTAGAACCAGATGATAAAATGAGTTGTGCTTTCCAGCAGATACATTTACAGTATTCAGCTGTTTGTAGGTGGTTTTGCTGGGCTGTAACAAAATAAAGCCTAAAGCATTATATTAACTGTGCTGTTTATATGGGTGCTAATACACTTTGAATAAAACCCTCAATTACTAAGCATTTTTGAGTCCTGACAAGATAGTCCCATGACATTAATGGTATCTTTATAACCTTTTTAACTTCTTGTTTCTCTGACAGAGCTCTACAATAACAGCAATGGGTTTGCCCTTGGCAAGCAAAAACTCATTTTGAGAGGATAATAGGTATTTACTATTTAGATAGCCGGCAATAAAATTTCTCTGAATGAGATTTTCCTGAGAAACTATAAACTGATTAAATTACTTTCTTTTAATGGACTGGAAAAGCGTGTAATAATAGTTTGTTGAAGCTTCGCATCCAGTGTCTTGCTTCCTTTTTTAGAGACATTGAAGCAGTCTGGTTTTGGTGAATTATTGAGGTTGGTAGAAATTATTCTCTGTGGTATAGTTTATTCTCGATTTTTTCTCTAAGTTAAAATAAAAGTAGGTATTTCTGTGAAATGAGAAGGATGTGCTCCGTAATACCTGTTTACTTCACACTGTAATCAGAAGTAAAACTTATCAGTTGTTTTATGCCTAAAAAATTCCATTTTTAGGAAATATACCCCAACAAGGATGTAAATTTGGAAAACAACTCTGTTTTTCTGGTTGATATTTTTGCTTGACTTATTTAAAATAAATGAAAATCAATAAACTGTTTTATCTGTTGTCGAAAGGCTAAACTTAAAGTTACTACTTTTTATTAATATTGATTATTATAATATATATGTTTATATTCTTATGAGCAATCTAATAAGAGATTTGTGTTTGATAATTATTAGTTTGGACCTCATAAAATTCAACATGCCAATCCATGGTATAAACTATAAGAAATTCACACTAGTTTTGATAAAAAAGGAATACTAAAATATACTTTATTATTATAAAACTTGATTAAAAAGCATCTCAAAATTCCACTTAATGTGAATTTTGTCAATAAATATCAACTAAGAAAAATAATTTACATTTCTTGATTTAAAATGTGAAATCTTATATAACATATATTTGGTAACTCATACTCTATAAACATTTTTCTTTAAAGACAAATCCATTATGGTCCTTGGGGGTGACAGCTTGCAGAATATCTTTCAAGGCCATGAATTTTGCACAGAAGTGCATCAAATTCAGTATTTTTATTGGCAGTCAGAATTTCATATTTGTCACTATAATAAAATTGTGATTGAAATGGGACCTTGAATGTCCTGTCCCTATGTGAAGTACTTTGAATTTGAATATCACACAGATCCTAACTTAGAGCACATTCATTTTCTCTTAAGCCTTTGGCACTGACACATCCATCCCTGCCATTGTTTTTCATTCCAGCAAATCTGTGCTGTTGGCACCATTAGGTACAAGGGACACTAGTCTTGATAGTAAAGAAATGAAGAGAGAAACAATATGTCTTCCCCTATGAGTGATCTAATCCAGTTCGCTACTATAAGCTATAAACTACTTCATAATTGAGCTTTTATCAGGTCGACTGTTTTTTCATTTGTGCTTTTTTCTCCCTCACTGCTCAGGGTTATAATAAATAAACATTAGTGAATATTGTGAAATAATGGCTTGCCTAGTTAATTTGCTGAAATTTGTTTTCAACTGACCTGAGAAAAAGTTTTCAGAGAAAATTGAGATTACTTTAAAATGGAAACTTATCCTTTTAAATATACAGTGCTACTTTAATTCTAATAATCCTGAAGTTACTGGTAAGACTGATTTACTGAAATATAGCAAGGATATAATCAATATGTGTTTACATTTTAGTAAGTTATTCTTCATTAAGACCTAAATATAGTTCATTACTTTTTTCAGTTTGTTCAACTTGCTGTCACTCATATTGGGTAACGACTACCCCTTAAATATATAAAAAAAAATTTCAATATTTTAATAGCAACTTAGCACAGATTTTATGCTATTGTAATAGTTTTTATGGAGTAAAGAAGTCATTACAGGAAGATATCATTGTGATTATTACTGGTCAATAAACAATTAAACTTTAACCAAACAGGAAAAAAAGTAAATGTTTTCTGCATAAAATGTATCAACTTAAAGCTTATTCTAATTTAAAAATGTAGAGCTAGCAGATTTCTTACAGAGAAAAATTAATTGCTATATGTACCTATCAGTTTTTATGAGAATAGTGAATCTTTAGGTCTTTATTCTTAATAAATCAGAAATTCAAAGAGTTGCTTATTCGGGGGAACCTCCGTTTTCTGGTGTGAATCAGTGCAGTTACCATAATATTTTGTCATTCAACAAAATGCACACAAATATGAATTTTAATTAAATGTATGCTGCAATGATGAACTATATCTACATACAATTTTACACTAGCCCTTATGGACTCCCAAGCCCCCTACCCCCATACCGCTGTTGGTGCCTGTGTTAATTCCCTTAATTTTATGAAATGGTAGACATTTAATACCTGAAATTCTTTTTAATATATAGTGCAGGACTTGACCAACAGAATGCAATTTCATAGCACTGTTTACGGGTACAGAATAGTATTTTTGGCAGTTTCTCTCTTAAACAATTCTTACATTGAATTTTTCTTTCTTTTGAAGAGATTTTCAATTTTAACATGAGGGAACTGGTGTCATGGGTAAGGCTTTTTACATGGAAACAAAGTAGCAGATTGAAGTGGTTTCAGGGCTTTAATCCCTTGGTAAATTAGCCAGCAGGCTTGCCTTTTCATAGACATGCTAAACAACAGGTTGATGCCATTTGGGCATTAGCAAAGAGAACCACCTGAGGGAATAGTGAGTGAATAAGAAGAAATGTAGTATGGGAAGACGGCATGGCTATTAGCTTTTTCTGGGTTGAGTGGTGAAAGTAATACCCATAAATGAGTCATTGTATCTGATATTTTAGATTTCCCTAGATATGTTCTTCAACTTATGTATTCTCAAAACTCTCAAGTTTACTTTAAAGATGACATTGTATTTTTATTATTATTTAATGCTAAAATTGTACATAAAAACTTAAGTGCCAATAAGTTTACAAATATTTACATGTTATAAAATTATACTTTCTCTTTTTTGAGAAGAGATTGAATTCTTTCAGATTTGTTTGCATATTGCTATTCTTAGTCAAGTAGAAGACAACATTTGGAAATGTGAATGTGTAGAGTTAATAGGATTTTAAATATTTAAATAATCTTGCCTATTTGGAAACTATACACAAATGGTCATAAGCTATTATAAAATTATTTTCATGAAACGTTTTCACAATTTTCCAAACTAATTACCTGAGAGAAATGAACTATTTGCCACACTGCATTATATATGTTAAGCAGTATATTTTAAAATACCTTAAAGAATAAGTGACCCGCACAGTTAACAACACTTAATAGGAAAAATTATTTATTTAGACTTTAATCAAGGAATGTAACTTCATGTAAATGAAATTAATCTAAGGAAGAGTAAATTATAAAATTATTCATTTCGCATATTATTTAACATTCCTAAGCTAATTGGTACCTTGGTATTGATAAATACTAGAATAATACATCATGAAGAAAATTGATAAAGGAATAAAATCATTAAAATAACCTGGTACCCTATGAGGCCCTTTCTCTAGGCTTTTAATTTTTCATTTAGAATAGGGGATTTTAAGGATCAATATGAAGATCTGTTGATAATATTATGTTTAATTAGAGTAATCAAAAACCATGCTCAGAGCATGACACCTGCCAGGGAGAGCTTCAAAAAGATAGTAAGCAGCATGCGTTAGAATCGTCTCTTTTGCTTGTCCATGACCACTAATCTAGCAGAAGTCCCAAATGGGGCAGCTAGTCAGCTATTTTATTGACTTTGATCTGGTTTGGGGGGCAGTTTATTTTCCCATAATGCCATTGATCAATGATTTCCTTTCAGCAGTGATGTAATTAAAGGGCTTTAGTCGGCTTCTGCTGTGTTGCCTTGAAATTTATTATTCCGGAGATTTAAAGAAGATCGATAGGGTGCAGTGGCCCGATGTTTAGACCCGAGTAGGAGGACCCTACTGAGAGTATAAGGCATGCAGAAACAAGGCTTCAGGACACAAACAAGATGTTTACCTGGGACCTTGAGCTGACCTATTCACAACAGATCCTGTATAACCAGTAGCATTTTGGTACCTATTTTTATCACAGCCTCAAAACTACTTTGTCCTCTTTGTTATTGATTTTTAGAGTTTGTTTTAAAGCAATTGAAATCAAATATTCCTGTTGTCAAAGGAAAAATTAAAATTTAAACATATTTGCCAGAAATTCAGATTTCAAATGCCTTCATCATGAAATAAGGGTAGAACATGGTTAATTCTAGGAATATGGATATCTTTAATAACTCACTGAGATCTATTAAAAAGTATGCCATTAATTTGCTTTATTTGATAACTAATTTAAACACAAATAGTTTATTTTTGTAAGGATAGAAATGTACGTGCAATGACCAATGTTCCTAAGTGATCAAAATACCACATTTGGGTAATGAACTCATAGTACATGACCTACCACTAACTAGGAATTAATAATTGCCTTATAATTTACATTATTTGATAGATAAGTAAAATCAATTCAGAGTCTTTATAATATGTAAACTGTACATACTGGGCTTCTTATAACTGTGTTTTAATGAACTCAAAATAAGTTGAAAATTAAAAGGGCAGGCTAAAGTTCCTCAGACTATTTTCTGTGTTAATAGGAGTTCTGTTTAAAACATTTTTTTCACCAAGTGTGTTTGAAAATCCTACATACTTCTTTTAGAGAATCTCAATGTACTTTAGCATTCAGATTTTAAGATATCCTGAAGTAATCCTTTTTAACTTTGCTTAAACACAACATCTTTCAGTCTTACTCACCCCGTGCCACAGATTTTGTGGAGGCCCAGTTTAAAAAATGCAAGAGATAGTGAAAACAGCCCGAATAGGACAAAAGACAGATGTCCTGAATTCTAATCATGGCTTTGCTTTTCATTGTCCATGTGATTTTCACCAGTTTATAATCACTCTGTGTCTCAGCTTTCTTATCTGTGGAATGAGATTTTGTCAGAGAGGTTGGCCAGGGCAGGATACACAGCATCCCGAAGAGCTTTTTCAAAACAGGCATTCCATCAGACCCTCTTTCTCCATGCTGAGACTGCCTGTAGATGCTTTGATCAACTGGTTAATTGTGCCAGTATTAAAACCTACTTTCTCAACCTTCCAATTTATTTATTGAACTGTCACTTTTAGGGACTTTCAGTCATCAAAGGCATATTGAAAATACAGCAGTTATACTTAGAAATCAGAGTAAACATAAGCACAATTTATTACGTTGCTAAATTTAGCCAACACCGGCAGACTGAGCCTCTTAAAGGAGACAGGCCATCTAGCCAGCAAACAGAAGTGGTAATGCAGATACAGTGTCATTTGCTATCTTGATAAAACAATAATTCATAAACATTACTAAGACCACATGGCATAGTTAACTAATAAGCAGAGGCAAATAACCATAGCAGGAAAAAAAAAGAGCAAATTAGACATTTTGTGTACGTTTCAATTATCGCCAATACTTACTTACAGTGAATTAAGATTTCTTGGCATCTTTCAGGAGCACTAATGACTCAGTAAAAAATGGGGCATTTGAATTCAGTATATGCAAGGTGAAAGGAGCTAGAGGGATACAGAGAATCATAATCCCTACCTCCTGGAGCTTAGAGGCCAGAGGAAAGTACTATCATAGAAGGCAGAAGAAATGAGCGACAAATAAAGGTATCCATGAAACTTGCTAGAGGCAGAGTTGAAGGTGGAGGGAGATAATGTTTTGTTGTGTTTTATTTATTTTCTTTCATAATTTATTTGCTTTATTTTTCTTCATAGCCCTCATGACTCTCTAACATATTTTATACTTGATTGGTGGCTTATCATCAGGCTTCCCTACTAGAAAGTCAGCTCTGCAGAGGCAGGAATTTTTGCCTGTTTGTTCAGCAACATCTCCCCCATCCTATAGGAGTGACTAGCACGTGGTAGGTACTCATAAAAGTTTTGCTTATGAATTTGCTAGTATATAGATTATAAAAATGACAACATAAGAGAGATAAAGCCAACTAGATAGTATCATTTTAAAGGGTAGAGGAAGCATAGGATAACAAACAGGGTTGAAGGAGGATGAACTTCATTTTGGATATTGTTTGACTATTGCATAAAAGTATGAATTTTACATAACCAGTATTTAGAAAATAAATTGTCAGTTATTTTCCGTATGTGACCATTATACTAACAAAGACTCTTTCACACTTACACTATATTGAGAGGATAGACTCATTAACCAGATAATTATCCTTTATGCTAGTCACTGCTATTGTTCAGTCTTAATCCATGAATAAACTCCTTCTTAATCTAAGTCTTATGTGTTCCTTGAGGAATGCACCTGTGCTTACTTTTTTCCGTCTGTATTTTCATCTTAAGTGATCTCATCCATTCCCAGGACTTCAGATATCATCTGTGTGCAACAATTTCTAAATTCCAACCCTCTCTTCTAAAATGCAGGCTTACATATCTAACTGCCTGTGTCATCTCTACTTAAATGTCAAACAGGCAAGATTGTGGTGAATTCTTTTATCTTCCTGCCCCCATCCTCATCCTGTTCCTCTTTCATTGTCCTTCCATTATATCTTTGCAGTTGCTCAAAACATCAGTTTGGCAAGTTCCTCACCTGCCACCTCTATTCTGTTAGCATGCTCTGTTGCCATCTAAAATACATTTTAATCTTTCCACCAGTCTCATTCGTCTACCCATCATCATTTCTTGCCTTGACCACTGCAGTAGCCTTCTAACTTATCTCTCCCCAGTTTTGTCCCTTATAATCTATCCCATAACATCCAAAATGATCTTAAACTATGAACTGGAACCTGTCATTTCCCTGCAGGAAAAAAAAAAAATCTTTCAGTGGCTTCCATTTGCCTCTAGGATAAAATTTCAGAATTCATATTTCAGAGATATGGCTACAAGTTATTCCATGATTTGCCCAAGTCTACTTCTCCAGCCTTACCTTAGACTACTACTCCTTACTAAAGTCTAACTAAGCTGGCCTGCTTTTTATTCCTCTGTTTGCATGCTTTTCCATCCCTCCTCTCTTTCAGATTAATTATTATTATTAAAGTTTCAGCTTGAATTTTCTATCTCAGTGAAGCCTTCCTGACACCTATCACTAGTGTCTTTTGAAACATTGTGAACTTATACTTCATAGCAATCAATCAGTTTTTAATTGAATGTGATGTTCCTACTTATTTGTTTGACCTTTCTCAGACTTTTAGAGAGTCAGACTGTGTCTCTTTTGTATACTATGTCCTCAACACCTAGCATAGTTCCTAGTGTATAGAAGGTGCCCAGTAAGAATCTGTCTATCTGTCTTTTAAAAATCATTTCTCTCGTCTAGATTTTCAGCTATACAGCACTTTGCAGTTCTTAGGATTTTTCTCTTTGATCTTTTGTAGTGTGAAATATAGAGAAAAGCATGTAAGTGTGAAGATGACCAAATTATAAAGCAAATACCTGTGTTTCACCACCCAGATCAAGAAGCAGCACTTTGCATGTACCTCAGAATCCCCACTTTCTCCTTCCTGTCGTAACTACCACCTTTACCCTCTGTGATGGTAATAATTCCTTGGCTTTTTAAAATAGTTTTACCACCTTAGTATATAATGCTAAGCACTACAGGTAAATTTTCCCAGTTTTGAACTGGAATCATATACTGAATTCTCTTGGGTCTTTGTTTTCTCAGCATTGTTCTCAAGATTCATCTGTTTGCATGTAGCTGTACAGTATTGATTTTGTGCTGTATAATATTTCATTGTACAAACATACTGCTATTTTTTTTTTTTTTACCCTTTTTGCTGTTGAAGGACTTTTGTTGTCTCTAATCTGCAACTAATATGAACAAGGCTGCTCTAAACATTCTTGTAAAAGTTGATATCCTGGTTCACTTGTACATGATCTTCTCTAAACTCCACACCTAAGAGTGGAATTACTGTCCTATGGGGTGTGTGTAATTTCAGATTTACGAGATGGTGTGAAACTTTTCCAAAGTGCTTTTATCAATTTCTTTTCTCAACGGTAGTGTATGAGTTCCCATTGTTCTACCTTCTCACCGATACTTGGTATTGTTAGAGTTTTTTATTTTAGCCAAACTTAAATCATTTTACTTTTAATTTCCATTTCTCTGATTACCAGAAAGGTTTAGTAGCTTTTCATTTATTTGTCAGCCACATGAATTTCTTATTTTATGAAGTGTGTAACTCACTTTCCTATTGTTATGTGTCTTTTCTTAGTGATTCGAAGAAATTCTTGATATATTCTAGATATGAGTTATTTGATTACACTTAATAAATATTTATTGGTGACTGAACATAACTATTCCCAACCCACTTACCTCTTCCTCCTCATTCACTGGAGTTAAGGGTTATATATTTAAGATATGAACCAGTATCAGTGTTCATTCTGCTTTCAGTTGTGAGACATTGTTTAATATCTTTATTATCTGCCATTTTAATTCTAAAGATCATTCAAGATGATAGCTAAACTTTTACAAGATCTTTCTCATGTTTATAGGGAAAAAAAACCCCTTGATTTCCAGCTTGCCTAAAGAGTTACAAAGTTTTTCTTTTTGAAATGAGAAAAATAAGGAGGGAGTGAGAATCATAATGTATGTGATTCAAATGCTTTTGAATTTATCTGATGATTCTTGGTCCTATTCATGTAACTGTGATGAGGTCTACTAGAACTATAAAATATAAGTGGTTCCAATCATTATTTCAGAGCCATTGATTTTGGTTCTTTTCTTGGCTAAATTTTTCTGATTTAAGAATCACTTCAGGTGTCATCTTCTCCTGGAAGTCTTAGTTATCCTCCACCAGACTGAATTAGTTCTGTATTCCCTTTGCATATCTGTATTAGAGAACTTAACTACTACACTGTTAATAAAAATGGATTTTCTAGTCTGCCTCCTCTGTTGGACTTTGTTACTTAGAACTTCCATAGGTCATCTCTCTCTATCTTCACCACCTAGAACAATGCATAAAATAAGTCTTCTCTAATAAATAAATAAGGTAATGGGGATAGGGAGGCCTTATCCCCCTTGGTACTATTCTCTCCAATAAATCATTCCCTTAAAGAATTAAGTTAAAAGTTTACTAATCTTCGTTACTGAGCTGGAAGATCAATTATACAGGAACATTTTTATAATTGACAGCTTTTACAGTTAATTTCTCTCTAATTTTCATTTAAAAACTATCCTTAAATTTTTTCTTGTTTAGACTTTCTGGTATTTGATCATGTTAAACAAAAAAAAGCAGATTGCAAATTTTGGGGGGTGTTTATCACTTTCTCGCAAGCAAATCCCTTCTCTAAGAAGTATTAACTTAGTTCTTCAATAGGTGGGATAAAATGAAATTTTGGTCAGGTTTAACCCCTGAACGTCCCTTTAGGAATACAAATGAATCTTCTGTAAACACATTGAATAGAAGTTCTGTTAGGTGTCATTCATGATTTCATTGTCAGTTAAAAGTATCCTCCGTAGTCCCTATATTTGCTTCTAGACAAATAATGAATCTTTCTCGTTGTGTTTCCTAGAAGACAGTGTGAGGCAGGCAAGCAGGGAATATATCAACTGTCTCTCTTACTGTCATCTCTTTTCTTTTAATTTATACCTCTATGACCTGCTTCCTGTTTGCAAAGAGATAGGGTTTGAGAAATAGTCAAGTTTTGTTTTATTCTATTATTTAATTCCTTCTTTTTGTTTTTTTGATGAAATGATCTAGCTTGAAAGAGCCTACTGTGTATTTGAAAGCTATTGTTTTCACAGACTATGAAAAATGCTTTTTCAATCATGTGTCCTGCTACTTTTTGCCTTTTGCAGAATGTAGTGGGTTTGGTTTGAGGCTCTGGAGGCAGACTGCCTCTTTTAGTTTTGGCTCTATCATTTACTAGCTAAGTGACTTTGGGTAATTACTAAACTTTCCCCACTGGTAAAAAAAATGGGATATTAATACTGAGAATTAAATAAGTTAATATATGTAGAACACTTAGAGTAATTGCCAATACATGATAACTCAGTAAATATTGGCTTTTGTTTATAACTATGTTATCAGTGTTATGTAAGTTGATTGAACCAGAACTCACTGTAGAAAGAGAACAAAAACTATTGGTTTTTTTATCTCAGAACAATTTTACATCTTTGCTTCTTCAACAAGATGAAGAGCCCGATAAAAGTAATATTTTGAGTTATATTAAAACAAATTATTATAATTAGTTCACTGAAGGCTTCATTAATATAATATTTGACTTCAAAATACATAATTTGCATAGATTTGCACTGATTAACTATTCCTAAGTTGCTTTTGCCTTATTAGATTTTTAATTACCCTTTGATTTTAAAGTTTTATGGGATTTCAGATGTGATATACCTAAACGTTTCCTTTGTTGTTTCACAAACTTTTCTGAGTGTTCAGAACATATGGCCGTATCTTTTATCCCAAAGATTATTTAGTCATTTCATACTTTGAATTACCATCCTATTGATATTTTATATAGAATGATTTCCTTTATTTACTTTCTAGTTTCCTTTTTTCTCTTTTTCTTTTATCTTTCTTTTTGTGTACCTCTCAACTATTTTGATAGTTTCCATTTGTGTCAGTTTTTTTAATTTTTACTTTTTTATGGAAGTATACTTGATTTACAATATTGTGTTAGTTTCAGGTAATACAGCAAAATGATTCAGTTGTATGTGTACTTTTCAGATTATTTTCCATTGTAGGTTATTACAAGGTATTGAATATAGTTTGCTGTGCTATGCAATAAATCCTTGTTGCTTACGTGTTTTATGTATAGTAGTTTATATCAGTTAATCCCATACTCCTAACTTTTCTCTCCCCACCCTCTCTTTCCCCTTTGATAACCGTAGGTTTGTTTTCTATGTCCATGAGTCTGTTTCTGTTCTGTATATAGATTCATTTGTATTATTTTTCACATTCCACATATAAATGATGCCATATAATATTTATCTTTCTCTGTCTGACTTATTGCACTTAGTGTGATAATCTCTAGGTCCAGCCATGTTGCTGCAAATGACATTTTATCCTTTTTATGAGTGAGTAGTATTCCATTGTGTGTGTGTGTGTGTGTGTGTGTGTGTGTGTGTGATCTTCTGAAGACATCCATCTGTTGATGAACACTTGGGATGTTTTCATGTCTTGGCTATTGAAAGTAGTGTTACTATGAACATTGGGGTGCATATCTTTTTGAGTTAGATTTTTGACTTTTCTGGATATATGCCCAGGAGTGGGATTGTTGGATCATACAATAGCTCTATTTTTAGGTTTTTAAGGAACTTCCATGTTGTTTTCAATAGGGGCTGCACCAAATTACATTGCCACCAACAATGTAGGAGGGTTTCCTTTTCTCCACATCCTCTCTAGCACTTACTATTTGTAGACTTTTTGATGACAGCCATTCTGACTGGCATGAGGTGATACCGCACTGTGGTTTTGATTTGCATTTCTCTTTGATTAGCAGTATTGGGGATCTTTTCATGTACTTTTTGGCCAACTGTTTGTCTTCTTTGGAGAGATGTCTGTTTAGGTCTTCTGCCCATTTTTTTTTGATAGGGTTGTTTAGTTTTTTTTATTTTGGGTTGTATGTTTGTATGTTTTGGGTATTAACGCCTTGTTGGTAGCATTGTTACTGAATATTTTCTCCCGTTCCATAGGTTGTCTTCATTTTGTTGGTGGTTTCCTTTGCTGTGCAAAAGCTTGTAAGTTTGATTAGGTCCCATTTGTTTATTTTTGCTTAATATATGGCCCCCAAGTTCTTTGGCACTTCTCCCTTTGAGGAGTTGAGTCTGTGTCCTCCCCCTTTAAATCTGGGCTTTGTGACTCCTTGACCATTAGAATACAGCTAAGAGATACTCTACCAGTTTCTAGGTGTGGGCTTTCAGAAACCGGCAGCTTCCACTTCCTGTCTCATGGGATATTTGCTTATGGAGACCAGCCTCCATGCTGTAAGGAAGCCAAACAGACTTCTGGAGGGGCCACATATAAGTGTTCTGACTGAAAAGTCCAACTGAATTCCTAATCCATAGCCAGCAATAACCACAGGCATGAGTGAGCAAGCCTTCAGAGAAATTCAGCCCACCAGCCATCAAGTCCATCCCAGCCTTTGTGTTGCCCCATTTGATGCTACATGGTGTGGAGCTACTCTGCCTGAACCCTGCCAAAGGGCAAATTTGTAAGCAAAGTTAATGACTGTGATTGTTTGAAGCATTTGACCGTGGAAGTCATCTGGTATTTTCTGCACAGGAATAAACTCTTTAGAATATTCATGAAAAAAATGTAAGCTCTATAATAGGTATAAGTAAAACAAAAAGAATAATTTCATTCTTCTTTCCATCTCTTTGAATATGTATATATATGTTATTTCTTATACTTTCACTGACTATAATAACTGCCACTTTTCTTAGCATCTTCATCATTATTATTGTCTTATTTCGTGTAGAACAGAGATGGCAAATATGGATCCTCACTCATTTAGGCTGCATGTATAACATAGTGCTGGTTGATCAGTGTACTTTTTCATGCTGAGTCCAGATATAACTTCAGAATTCTCAATACAGTACTTCATACTGTTAGTACTAGTGCCATTGAAATGGTCATATGAGATGAGACTTACAGTTTATAAAATATTTTGTAAATCCTTCTAAATTTTACATATAATATCATCATCATGGATAATTCTCTCCCTTCCCAACTTGGCCCCCCAAACTCACAAAGCTACCTTGATGCCACAGTCTCTCTGCTTATTTGAAGGCATTTCTTTTATTTTTGAGAGGTCTCTGCTTCACTTACAAATTTTTTTCCTTTTCCATTTTTTAGCCTCTCGTGTAGCCTTTTTTCCTGTATTCAGTCAAAATTTACCTACCTCTGTGGAAAAATATTACTCTGAGATTTCCCTAAGGGGACAGTATGGTAAGTGGGAAAAACTATTACAATTTTCTATGAAACAGTTTCACTTTGGGAAAAAAATATGAGCAGTAAGTACATGACTGATGAGGTTATTTGCAAAATTTTCTAGTACGTCTGAGAGAATGATTATGTAAGGGAACTTAAATTGGTTGAGGCCATGCTGTGTCCCTGGTGCTGGACAGCTTATATACTTTGACTCATTTGATCATCAGAATACACCTACAGGGAGAATATTACTATCTAAATTTTTCCATTTATATAGATTTATTAATCATTTGTTCTTATTCATCTATTAATTTATTCTTCTATAAATTATTTGAAAGATTCTGTAACAAAGTAATAAAATGGTGATGTGTTAATTTTTAAAAATCACAAAAAGGAAAGATATACATTAATCAGTCAAGAGCAGGAGAAAAATAGAGCAAAATTCACCCATCAAAAGATTGCCTTATAGAGTTGCTGTCGCTTGTTCTAGGTTTTCTGACAACTAAAGCCAAAAGCAGATTATCAAAGAAAACTAAGTTTCACTGCAGAGCTTTCCCTAAAAGGGAATTCTCACATGGGGCTTCATGTCAAGGATTTTTTTTTGTTGTTGTTAAATGAAATATTATAAACATTCAAGTGCTATTTTATGTGATTATTATTGTCTTAGTATCATCATTATTACTGTGTGATACCGTACATAATGTCCTCAATATCATAATTACAAGAAATGAAATAGAATGTTTCACGTACCTCTCAGTCTTAATGTCTATCGATAAAAGCCACCAAAAAGCACCATAGTGAAATTTAGCTTGTTAGGAAAATATGATCCAAGAATATAGTATTCTGATGGATCTGTGTGAGTCTAATTAAAACACAGTATATATGGAGAAACAAAGAGAATGCCTGTTTTATAATAATTCTTCCTATGTGAGCTTTCTTTTAACCAGGCTCTTAAACTAGCTGAGTAGAAGTTCTTTCGATCTTCTCTGCTCTTAGAAAGGTCTGAAGTGTAAATACTCTATGTGGTTGATTCAGGGGGTGGATTCTTCAACTTTAGAGATAAAACAAACAAGTGATAGGTTGACATTCTTTTATGGAAATCCAGGAACCTAAAGAGTACTCCTACCTAGATAGCCTCTTACCTCCACAGGAAGATAGACCAAGAAGGGGATACTTTCAGGAAAGCCCAGAGTTTCTCTCTAGTATCGATGCTGTATCCACCTCAGGATGAGAACATATGAACAAAACAGTTCCCAATTTTTTACAGCCTTGAGCAGAGCAGAAATTTCCATATCATTTCATACTTCATCTTACTAATTTCCCAGTCCTAAAAAATTCTCAGTAGTGTTGCCATCAAACATCAAACTTGAGAAAGCTTCCCAGAAAAAGTGACTAAGATTAATTTGTTCGTTTGATTAAAAATTTGAGATTAAGTAAAGTACCAAGTGATACTTTTCTGCCATCAAAACTGTTCAAAGCCTCTGTTCTCACCAACCAGTTTATTGGAATTAATTCCAAGCAAGTTATCTCACTTAGATAGACTCAAAATATAGTTTACTCTATCTTTAAAACACCCAATTCAAGTTTTAAAGCAAGTGAGCTTTATAAGGCAACATTACTAAGTGCTAGTAAGAAAGGGGTTTAGGATTTTTGACAGTCAGGACTGTTTTTCCAGCACTAAAGAGCTGAAAGCAAAGTAAGCATTGTAGATATCAACTAGAGTCTATGCCATGATTTTTTAATGGCAACTAAAAGTAAGGTTTACCTTGAAAATATTTAACATGAAACTTTTAAATTTTGCTAATTACCTGGTTCGGAAAAGTCCACTATTAAGTACCCAATTGAATTTGCCACATTTTAATGAGTATCATTACAAATATATTTGAATTGTGTCAATTACATTTCTATCAAATTTTAGCAAGTGTTGAAATTAATTATAATTAATATAGTCATAGGAGGAGTAAGTGAAACATTTAATATGTAAACTTTTATAAAGATTTATCATGAAGTTATTGTGAGATGCAAGGACCCTACTGATTAGTACTTATTGCTATGACTTTGTGTATCTCCTTATCAATTTTTTTTCATCAGATGGAAGAATTGATATTCTGGCTCTCAGATGTGGTCTTAGGATCACAACACAATGCACAAGTGGACAATGGCCAGTTATGGAAATCATTTAAGCAAATAATTCTTTACTATCTTTAGTGACAGTTTATTTGTAACTAACTAAAAACTTGAGTTCTGTTTTTGTTAATGATTTTTATTCTTCTAAGAGAGGTGAAGAGAGTGTGCCCTGAGGTATAGTACTGATCCACTTTGAGTAATCTCAAAGTTAAGTAAGTAGGTCACTTAACCCCGTGACCAGAAAGTCAACAGAAGTTATTTTCCAACTTGAAAATCGTGTGATTTGTGCTATTTATTTCCTAAAAGATTTGAAACAATGACACTTACAGTTTGGATTTGTGCCTGCTTCATATTTAGGCTGAGCAGGTAATGATGCCCATCTCTTTGTGCTGCCTTTATAGATTTGAAGATATAACACTTTGTTGTAGCATACAGCTCCCCACAAAATAGACTTATGTCTTCTAAAACCCAAAGATAAAATAGAATCATATAATAGACGCTTTAAATCTGGCACAGAAGAGACTAATGCAGCACACTAAAAGTTTAGCCCTTTATATTAGCAACGAGTTTTACTGTAACTTTTAACAATCCTTTGAAATAGGTCAAGGTTGTTCTCTAATGCAGATACACACACGCACTTTTATTCTTTCTCATTTTCTCCTGTACCTTCCTCTGCCCCTCCATCTCTCCCTCCTTTCCTTCTCATAGGCAAGACCCAAAAAGCCTCATCTTACAAAAGGAAAGTGTTTTGGCATGTGTGCTCCGCATGCAGCACAATCAGTTACATGTTACGTCAACAAATGTCATTATCTCATGTATGCCAGGCATTGTGCTAGGCACTGGGGGGTAAGGTAAGCAAAATTAACCTGAACTCTGTCCTCCATTTAGGTTAAGTGGTGACACACCCTTTATGAATATGGAAACAAATTTGGCTGAGAATACTGAAGATCATGAAAAGATTTAAAATGATTTGTCTGAGACTCAGTAAATTCACCAAGCAGATCAGAATCTGTCAGGATCCTACAACTCTCTGGTAATCTAAGGAACTATGAACATTTGTGATTAGCAATGTGGAAAGATTACTGTTCTGAGAGTAATAACGTCTTGGTTCTTGGACTGGCTCTGCCACTAATTAGCTGTGTCACTTTGAACTAGTCACTTAACATGTCTGGGCCTCAATTTTTCTTATCTGTAAAAATGAGAGAAATGAGCTAAGTGTTCTCTAAGACCCTTTTCAAATCTTAAGAGTTTATGATTATCCAAATGTACAAAGCCAATCTAAATGAAATTCCTAGTTTTCTTAAAGATATAACATTTTATACACACACACACACACACACACACACACACACACACACACACACATACACATATAAAGTAATAGCTTTTCTGTATACTTGTCATTATGGATAAACTATAATAAAAAATCTAATTCATGTAGCAATAAAAGTATAAAATAACTAAGTAGATTTCACTGGTAATTAAAAATATTTTACTGAGCATTTACTTTGTGCAAACAACACTATTAAATGCTAGGAGACAGTCAAGGAGCCTGCCTTCATGGACTTAAGTTCTGGTGGGGAAAGCAAACAGAAGATAGTTATTTGTACAATTAATAAGTTGATAATAATTTTTATAAATGCAGTGAAAGAAAAAACTAGACTTATTAGCATCTCACAGCCAGGGCTAAAAAATTCATTTATCTTTCTTTCCTTCATTCAACAACAATTTAAGTGCAGTTTGCCTTGGACTGAGGATGGTTTTCTCAGGATATGAGGTTTTCAGTGTTAAAACTAGGAAAGTCCCAGGCAAACTAGGACATTGATCACACTAAGGCCATGGTACATTTTAAAAAGAAAGAAGACAAGTGTGGATGGACTCATAAGGAATAAGTTGATTGAGAATAGCTTGAAAGAAGCTGATAAGGTAGGCAAATGATAGATGATTTATGGCCTTATAAACCAGGTTAATGTTTAGGGTTTTGCTTTTTTCCCCTTAGTGGAAAGCCACTGTAGGGCATGGCATGATTACAATTCATTCTTAGAAAATCCCCCTGCCTGTAGTAAGAATGGCAGATTTGGTGGTGATGGTATAGGCTGTGGTGGTAGTGATGATAAGGTTATCACAAAACTAGTTTTAGAAAGATTAGTAAAGTTATTGCTGTCATTAAAGTAAAAGATGATGAAGGGCTTAGGGTAATGGCAATAAAGATGGGGAAAAGTAGACAGATTTAAATATATGATATATTAGAGGTAGAATTGATAAAATCTAGAATTAATGATTGTGAGAAGGTCGGGTAATGATAGAGTAATTGGCACCTAGAGAATTTGAGATAATAGAATATTCCTAAAGAAGTGTTGAGGGGATGAAGTGACCTCAGGCTATTGAAAAGACTGCACAAGACATATGGGAACATTGCCTTAAAAATGTAGCAGAAAGTTGACTCTTGAAATATAGTATCACAAAAGAATAAGAAAATGTTAAACTGCATTTACTATGTGCTATCACTAAAATACATGGAAAACATATGCTATCTGAAATAAGAGGAAAAGAAGAAAAAAAAAGGAAAAGGAAAATGGAGACAGACCAGCATGATGATAACCACATGTCATTTAGAGCTTGAAAGTTTGCCTTCAGATCCAGGCTTCACCATACTACTTATCAACACTAGGATTTTAGTTTGCTGTTTAGTTTTGTAGAATCATAAGGTTCTTCATAAATAATAAAGAAAAACTAAAATGATGCCAAAATTTACAAAAAGAGTATAAAACTGCAAAAAGAAAAATACAGATTAATGTCTATAATACAGGTTTAAAAGCCCTAATAAAAACTACAAAGAATAAATCAACGCATGACAGCTACAAATTTTTAGCAATTTGAAAAAAAGTAAAGTCATATCCTAACTCCACACCATAGAAAGTAAATAAATAAGGGTGAGGCCCTAATCCAAAAGGACTCGGTGTCCTTATAAGAAGAGAGACACCAGGGATGTGTGTGCACAGAGGATAGGCCATGTGAGGACATCGCAAGAAGGTGGCCTTCTTCAAGCCAAGGGGAGAAACCTCAGGAGAAACTAACAGTGCTGGCACCTTAAATTCCAGCCTCCAGAACTGTTGAGAAAATAAATGCCTGTTGTTTAAGCACCCCGGCCCCCATAGAATAAACTATAAAATAAATTAAAATGATTCAAGAGAGAAAACAAGGTATATAAACCATAACATAATAACAGAATAGGATGAAAAATGTATAGGCAAATTATTGGTTCTAGATTTGAAAACAACTTGCTCAGCTGACCATCAGGAACCATACATGGCAGAGTGTGTAAGTCATTTCTCAAAATTTTCTTAAACAGAAGAATTCAAAAGGTAAGTTATTAAAAGAAAAAAATTGTGTTTTTGCTGTGTGGTTCATACATTGTTAAACATTTTTCCCCAGCTACCCATCCCCAATCTTAGAATAGAGGAAGCATTTCTTTATTTTTTTTGGAGGAAGCATTTCTGATGGGGTGTATGTTTGTGTGTGTGTGTGTGTGTGTGTGTGTGTGTGTGTGTGTGTGTGTGTGTTTGGTTTTCATCAGAATTTTTTTAATGTATATAAACTAAACCAGGAGATGTTTTCATTTTTTAATATAGAATTTTAAAGCTCCATTCAAAAATCATATTGTAGAGCAGATTGTCAAAAGTAGTTGAGACAACTTTGACTTTGAAGGAGAAAGAGGAAGAGGAAGGGTGAGGATTTATCCTACCAAATAAGATTCTGTATAAAAGTTAAAATAGTGTCATCAGTGGAAAGGAATAGAGAGCCCAGAATCATCTCCACACCCATATGAGAACTTGCTATTACATATAAATGAGGGAAGGATTTTTTAATATATATATAATAGTATTGAAAGAATTTATTATTCATATGGAAATTTCAGAAAGCTTAAATGTAAAAAATGAAATTTTAAAACTTACAGAAGAAAATGGAGATTAGATTTGCAATCTACGTATAGGGAAGGATTGTTAAATAAAATATGGTATTTAAATATATAAATTTTAAAATACAGTAAAATTAGACGTCTCTGGTAAAGGCACAATATAGTGAAAAGATTTGAGCTACACTGGGATAACATATGCAATGTGTGGAACTGACAAATGGTTAACATATACAATATATAGAGTAGCCTTTCAAATCCTATAAATCAGTAAGAAAAAGAAAAACAATCTTACAGTAATACAGGCTGAGGATAGAAGTTCTAAGGAGAGTAAACCCTAGTGGCCAATTTTTGAAGAGACAGTCTCTCTACAAATCAGAGAAATGCATCTATTAAAAAAAAGAGAATGTCATTTCAGACCAATAGTTTGTCAAAAATTAAGAAATCTGACAATACTAGATGACAGCAAGAATATAGGGAAATAGACTTGGTGAAATACTAACATCTGTTAATTTGAATGGTATTATAGTATTCTCTGTATTTTAATCAGTTTGAAATATTTCATTACTTACTAATTTTCTAACTAAAATGTCCAGTGAATTTAGTGATAGTCAATGAAGAGCAATTTGGTTGACTGATAAAGTTAGAAGCCATATTGGAATGGACGAGAGAATGAATGGGTGTTGAAGGAGTGAGACAGAGTTAGACAACTTCCTCAAATATTTGTGTCTAAAGAGAAGAGTTGAAGAGGAAAGGGGACTAAAATGAAAGGTCACAAGCTAGATGAATAGCTATTAAACTTTACTGAAACACAAAAATGATTTAAATAAATGAAAACAATACTGTACTTTTAGATGGGAAAATTCAATATTGTGGAGATTTCCATTTTCTCCAAAGTAATGCATTACTTTAGCACAGTTATTCAAAATCCCAACAGGATTGTGTGTTTATTTGTAGTTTTGGTTTTGGGGGAGTTGTGGGGATTTAGCAAAAATTATACTAAGATTTATCTAGAAGAAGAATTTCATGAATATAGCCAAAAAATGTAAAGTCATAATAATGAGATTGATTTGACTTGACCAAATATTAAAGTATATGGATTACTTGTGTAGGAATCACCAGTCAGATCAGTGAAATATAATCAAGAGTTCAGAAAGAGATCAAATTACATATGGAAATTTGTAATATATAATTAATGATTTTTTGTATTTCTTCCATTTTCCTCATCCGTATGTTTTTTTCACATAGATGGATTTGTATTCTGCTTTTTTATAACTACTTTTCTATGAGAACAATTTTCCCAACATAATTTTAATTAGCATAATTTTATTGACTGTATAAATATTTGTCCAGAAAGTACATTAGCCACTTGCCTAGATGAATATTTATTCATATTATTGCTTTTTGCTATTAAAATAATGCTTGATGAATATCTTCGTGTTTTTTTTATTTTTTATAAGCTTATTTTTATTTATTTACTTTTTTTTTGGTAAGGGGGGGGCAATTAGGTTTGTTTGTTTGTTTAATGGAAGTACTGGGGATTGAGCCCAGGACCTACTGCATGCCAGGCATGCACTCTACCACTGAGCTGTACCCTCCCCCATGCTTTTTTTTCATTTTAAACTTCTTTGATTTACATTTTTAGAACTGAAATTATTGTATCAAAGAGTGTGAATTATTTTTGGTTCTCAAAATATACTGCTGTATTTCCCTCTATGAAACCACAGCTAGGGAAGCATTTTAATATCACCTTCCGTTTCAAACATTACATTTCAAGTCTTTTTTTCCTCCTCACCAGGATGTTAATATTGTTTATTCTGCTTTCCTCTAGGAAAAAAGTTAAGCTTCCACTCTGTGTTGCATGTATGTAAGTCTAATAAACCTTTAGCCAGGTTGTTTTAGCCATCTTTAGCCTATTGATTTCTTTGAAATACCGCCTCATTACATAAATTTTAAGTGATAATGCATACTTGTTTGATCAATACAAGAAACAAATGAAATGAGTAGAAAATAAAATAATTTCATCCTAATCATTAATCTGTAAAGCTACTCTTAGGAAACAGAGTACTAGTGAAGAGCAGAGGCTTTTCTGGGGTCCAGCAACCTGGTCTTGAATCCTGGCTGTATCATCTAGAAACTGTGTGACCCCAAGTAATGTGTTATACCTCTCTGCACCTCAGTTTCTTTAACTATGAATATAAAAACCACATCGGGTTCTTGTGAGCATTGAATGAATTAATACTACATGTAAAACATTTAGAAAGCTGCCTGACACCTATTAAGGGTTCCATAGATGTTGAATTGGCATCTAACATTTACTCTAATGTTTTTCTTATCTGCTTTCCTGTGTGGCAAAGGCTAGAAAGCAAAAACCTGCATGGTCTAGAATACTTTGCATCTGAAATTCTGGATATGAATTAGGTTCCACCAGTTAAATGTGTTCATATGGAGTTTTGAAAGTGGAAGTGGTGTGGAGGCAATCTTCCTGCAACTTCAGCTGTTGCTACTGGCAAGCACAGCTGTGGAGAACTGGTGTACTTTTTCAGCTGTGTTCCAATGCCTCATCACTAGCTTTGTGCTGGTTGAGAGGCCTGTGCAGTGGTGGCTTCTTGATTTGCAGCTGGAGTAGGGTATTCTTGAGCTTTTCAGCTCAAGTGCAACCTCCTGATTTTTCACCATCTTGCCTGTGGTAGAGGGAGTCCCTGGCCAGGCTAATCCTAGAGTGTTGATTTGGGCATCATCTTTGGAGGCCTAGCCCAGAGCCCATGCTTTCAGCCCTTCCAACAGTTGTATAAAATATTCCGTTTCCTATGTAAAATTCGTTTTGCTTCGAGTCTAGAAAAGTGTGTTTTTTTCAACTGTGAAGATCTTGATGGTAATAGCAGTCACAGTAGTAGCAGTAGCAATGTAGTAGTAGTAATTATTGTTATTGAAACTTTTGCATTATGAATTGTTTCAAAGTGGAGAAACTTTAAAAACAGGGATGCCAGTCATTTGTAATGGATTATGGCACTTTTTCCCCTGAACCGATATAAGCAACAAAGTCCTTCTCAACTTAGAACCCATGTCAGCCACTACCATTAAGTAGAAGACAAAGTTGTCCAGTGTTGCTTTATGTTTGTATTTTTCCTTAGAATTTAACTTCTCTCCAGCTTCATATTACATAATAAACTAAATACACAATATTGGTCAGGATGTGTACTAACGTTAGAGAAAGGAAAGGCACAGGATGGCAAGGTACTGATGTTCAGACCAGTGTGAAGTCATTGGGACCATCCAGGAAAAAGGAAATTCTACTTCAGTATAACAAGTATTTCTTCACCTTCTGTTGTTTACCAGTTGTTAGGCACTGGGAAGATACAGATATGAATAAGATACATTCCACATTTTCAGATTACTCCCAGAGGGAAGACAGACCTATACATAAATACAAAGTTATGTTCTGTACTAGACTGTGAGCAGCTTGAGATCAGTGTCTGGTTCCATTGTAACCTTATCACCAACTACAATGCCTGGTATATATTCTGTGCTCAGTAGACATTTTAAAAATAAGTTCAGATCCAGTGTGGACAGAATAGAAATAGTTAACCTAAGAAGGTTAGAAAAGCCTTCGGTTGATAGTAATATCACAAAATGATTTCATAATCAAATACATTTGAGAATCATCACATTGTATCTCCCTCATAGAGAGACACAACACATGTTAGCATATAATAGATTCTGATGAGTTCTGCAGTAAAGAAATAGTTTAATTTTTCCCAACCAAATATTTTCTGGATATATTTAACTACAGAACACTTTTAGCACCTCATTGTGTGGAATACAATTTCAGAAGTGCTGCTTCTAAGGCTAATCTCTAATAAAAATTGTTTTATGATGCTAGAACATTGTGACTTTGATAATAGCATTTAAAATCTTGGTGTCATCAGCTTGGTACTATGAGTAAATGTTTAAATAAATTACAGGTAAATCTGCACAAAAAAAGTATGTCTAGCAGAGCACTTCTTTAGTTTCTATGTTAGCAACTAATATAATTTCTCTATTCCAGATTATAAAATGTGGGACGCTGTAAAGAACAAAGCATTTTAAACAACCCAGGTTTTCTTTTTATTAAAACAATTTAATTATTTATAGCTTTTAAAATGAAAATAAGTTGTTTAAAAAGTTTTCTTTTTACTTAGTTGTTTGGCTTGTTTCTTTTACTACACCAAATTTCTCTATGAATATTCTACTTCTTATAACTAAGAGGTGTAATACAGCTGTTATAACTAAGACACTCACAGTATTAAAAAAAAAATAGTGGCTATTAAAATTTCAAATAGAATATTTTCATCTAAATTGCCCTATGTTAAATCCTTTTGAATCATTTTATTTTGTAGTATGTTGCTAAACAAGATGTTCACATTAAATATAATTTTAAGTTTTATCATGAATTTAAAATCCACCTTTGGAGAAAAAAAATCCAGTCAACTCTATGTAGGTAAAATAGGCTTAAAAATCACTTAATACTGAGAATTTTTATGTTATTTATTAATTTTCCCTTATATATTCATGTGTTATTAGCTTTAGTAAGTTGTTTTGCTTCTGAAACATATCTTAAATGACTAAAAATAACATCACAAAACATGTTTGTTATATTCTTAATTGTTTTGACCATAGAATTAATTTTAAAGTCAAAAGGGGCATTGCTTTTTCATCATTTTCAGTTCAGAATATTCAGCATGTCACAGATGTTCATGAATAATGTCCATTTAAAACTGTTGGCAAAGAGTGCTGGTGAGTTGGCTAGATGAATTAAATGTTGGGGGGATCTGACAGGCAGCACGCTGCTTTGTGATCATTCCAAAGTTCTAATAATCTCCCTCACCTTCTCTGCCTGCCACTAATGAAAGAGAATAGGTGATTGCACCTCCGGCTATGTTCTGCGCCTAATGACTCCTCCAAAGGCAGATTTATGAAGAAAAAATTAACTTTGAATGAGGATTGAATTGGCCCTGACAGTCTGATAGACTGTGACACAGATTCTGTGGCAAAACAGACGTAGTCCTAATTGATTATCAATATTTTAAGCAAAGTGATGAAAATAAGCATTAAGTGATGAGAAAGGCAGTCTTAATACAGTAGGCAGTAACCAGGATATAAGAGAGTCTTTGGGGAGGTTTGCTCTGATTGCTGTTACTGAATTTTATCTGTCAATTTTTACCTTTGCTTCCCAGCAGCCATTGTCCCTCCTTGGTGCACTTTTTTTTCCTTAAAGATCTATGACTAGAATGTTAATCTTTCTCATAACACTGACAACGCTATCTGCAATCTCTTCCTCTAGAGAAGTTTGTTTAATATTTAACTCATTTTGAATTGAGATTAGCTTTCATAGTTTTATAGAACTGAGGCTTTTTGTGACAATTTTAGATGAACATAATTTTTCACATACTGTTTCTAGATTTGTTATTATCCGTTAAATATATAGTACCCCAAGATATTGCATATCACATTTTATAATATCAAGTGTTATATCCTTTACATCAATTGTAGCACTGACATCAGCCTTAATCTTAGGAATAAAAATAAAAACATTTTCCTAGAAATAACACACACGCACACACGCACAAAGTGAGAGAGTCTGTGTGTATACACTGTGGTTACTTACAAAATGTATTTTCAAACTAACAACAGAAAGATCCCACCTGGATAATTATATGTCCATATAGTGCTTTACAAATTAACTTAATAAGCTTTAAAATTATAATATACCTTTATTCTTATAGGTTATATTTAGTCCTTTAGAAGCATAGGGAAAAGATTACACATAA
This sequence comes from Camelus bactrianus, assembly GCF_048773025.1. Classification (NCBI taxonomy): domain Eukaryota; kingdom Metazoa; phylum Chordata; class Mammalia; order Artiodactyla; family Camelidae; genus Camelus; species Camelus bactrianus. Next base: position 90,849,101 of record NC_133539.1, on the reverse strand, counting down.
AAAATCTGTAGTGGTTTAATGCAGTATTAAAATTGATGAGCCAAGAAATAGCATATGACATACATAATGATATGTTTGTTTACTATTAAATAGGTTTTAGATAAATTAGCTTATTTAACACAGAAACTATACATATTTTTCCCTGTTGTTAAAATACCCTCTTAATTATTAGTCATCAGTTTTCATATTGTTTTGTGAAATCAATTTCAGCTGGAAATTGTGTAATTATTGAAAAGTTTATAGAAGAGTCTCTAAGTTAACTGTGGGGAAAGTCAAATGAGACATTTTAATGTTTTCCGAAGGTATCTGAAGTAACTTACTGTAGATAAAATGAAGATAAAACAGAGATGCTACAGTGCAGTGCTTCTCAGCCTTTCTCATGCCATAACGTGTTCAAAAGGATTATATTTGGTTGACACATTAGATTGAACATTGTTGTCCAGAGGCTACTGACTCTGGAACTCCAGCTACCTCAGACCCAGTCTGGTTGCCCTGAGGGCTGAGAGGAGCAATATTTTGGCACACCTATAACTTATTTGTGGCCTAATGATTGAGAAACTCTGAATGTATCACAGTCACAACACTACAATTATAAAATCTAGATTGAATAGTAATAGTTTGAATTTTAAATCTATCTAAATATTTAAAAGATATTCTAAAAGTTACCCTATCCTGAAAGAGAACAAATATATCTCTAGATATAATTTTTGCTAGATGGATTAATGATCTTAATCATATTTTCTGCTTACTATTGGCTCTAATATCTGTTAAGATTAGCTATTCAGAACTTGATTTTTGGTTTGACTCCATTAAAGCAGAATATACATTTAAATTTTATTCTTAGAAAAATATTAAAGTTATCCCTTAGCAGAATATATTGTCACTCATTTTTAAAGTGTCTGGAATGATTTTTCTGAAATTCCAAAGGATCTTAAAACTAGTGGAATCCAACTCTGTTAGCTGACTCTTTGGGAAACTGCAGCCCTAGTCACAAATTAGGTGATTTCTAGGCTAGAACCAGAATCCAGTTCTCCTGATTCCTAGGCTGTTCTCTTTTAACTCTACTCTAGGATGCTTAGAAATCTATGAGAACTTCTAAAATGTTGTATATTACAGAATTACATGTTATGCTTTCACAGCTATAAGAAGTAATTTGCTAGCAGTTTTCACTTCTAGGCTAGATAATACTTTCAGATAGGGTTTTAATAAAGTAGTGCCATTTTATTTCCTTAAAAGCCTGACAATGTTTCAGTGTTTAATATAGTCAGTAGAAAAAAAAAATGTTTATTGTGCTAAAGTTTCCTTTATGCTAAAATTTATTTTATTATTATAAAGGAATTCAATTCTAGTATAAATAGATTAAAAATATTCCAGTTTAGGTAAAAATTCTATAAACGCTGTTGTTGACCACTTTGTCCTCTATCATTATGTTTATTAACATTCCAACAGACTGTAGGAGAAGCAGGAAGATAAATTATTCTTGTTGCGCCACCTAGTGACATTCAAGTGCTGTATATTTACTACAGTGTATTTAATCTGCGGTAGGCTGTACACTCAGCTCCAGTTTGTTATGCCTATATTTTGGAAATAAGAAATTCACAGAGAAGAATCCAAAAATCTAAGTCCACACAGGTTGATTTATTCATCATATTTTGGTTTACAAAATTTTTAAGATAAATATTTGTAAAAACATAAATACTTCTGTTCACTTAATCTCTGAAGGCATTGCCTTGAACAAAATATAGTAAATAGGTAAAGTTTTAAAAATTATGCTCTAGTTATAAATTTAAGATTTTACAAGATGGCAATATGTTCTAGAGAAAAGTTCGAAGTACTGAAAATAGTGAAATCAGAATGAAGATTTTTGTATAAACCTTTATTAATGTCTGAAACTTGTTTAGCCCTTTGATAAAATATACTGATATTTTTCTCTAATGAGGTTATATTTTATAATAAATTTTAAAATTTGGAAAATAATTTGTGCCAAACATATGCACTTGAAATGAAAATGGTACTGTTGTATGTAAAAATGCTTGGTCTACTGATTTGTTGTATGAAATAACACCATGTTAAAATACTTGTTTTTTAAATTTGTGTTTCAAGTGAATGAAGTGAAAAGTCTTGTGTGGTTTTATGTTCATTTGTTTGTTTTCTAACACTAAATAAGCATTCATCTGCTTCCCTTGAAGGTGTTAATTTTTAATAATATGATTAAAGTCTACACTTGTGCTTTCACAGTACTATGCTGGCACAGGGTAAAGTTAGAATACTGTTATGTTGATATATAGTGAGTACCTGATATTTAAAAATCAAGGAAAATAATTCATCCAAATGAGGAAAAAATTTTCTCTATAATATAATCTAAATGTGTTGTATATGAGGAAGTATAGGACTTTTGATGGCTGTTAACTATGGTTCTGAAGATTTTTAATTTGATTTGACATTTGATTATTGTGAAAATTCATAATGATTGCTTTTCAATATGTATTGAAACTTCTAAAGTATATTAGCCTAAATATTGAATCATATCCTAAATGAATTTTTTGGGAAAGGATGGATTCACTCTCATTTTGTGGATAGCCCATATTTATATATATGTGCAGACATAAATAAACATACATCAAATTAATAAAATCTTGACATTAGAGTTTTTGAGGAGTTATGCCATAAATTATATTTGGAATAGTAATATTTATATGACTAGAGTGGAATATGTTAATGTCATTTTCTGGGACACTGTTAAAACTCAAAATATCCTTTTTTGTCATAGATGTTCCTAAAATACTTAGGTAATATGAACAGAATTAAATCTTTAACACATTGCTATTCTTCAGTCATTATTTTGCATGTTAATTTTCAGTTTAGTTTAATAAACAATTATTTAGGAGCTAATGAACCATGTCTTAATACTATACCATACTAAAATCCGTAAGATATTTGTCATTGAGGAGTTGGCACTCTAGTGTGGAAGAAAGACACATGTCCAAGTGGCTATACTAGAGAAATAAATATACTCCACTCAGACCTAAGAGGAGAAATTAATATTGACTAGGATGATGGGCTAAAACCTCATGGATGAAGTTACAAGACACTTGAACAATTTGTATTTTAGAATACTATGAGTGTAAATAAAGCAAATATTAAATATGGAGCTAAATTTATATACATATATATATATATAAAACAGAGAAACATTTTCTTTCTCAGTTTAAAAGGCCCATTTTATGTTCTATGTAGTTTCTCAGAAATATTAAAGAAACCACATTACATATACTTAAAGCATAATTTTCTAAATGAAATTTTGTGGCAAAGAAAAGACTTATAAAAATTATATAAATAGGTTAAAATGTATAACTTACATCATAAACATACTATTTTCAAGTGAATTAACTGAGGTATTGGAGACGTTAAGAGGATACTCGTCTTGGTCGTACAGCTAGTAACAGGAATCAAACTCAATCTGGCTTTAGAATCCATTCTTTACCTCTCTGTTAGAATACCTCTAAGTAATTCATTATGTCCTGATTTTAGCCATTTAATTAATAGATAATGCTATAAAAGATATCATACTCTAATAAATACATTATTATACCAGATTCTTAGGGTAGTGTGTTATATGTAACTCGGCATCAGTATAAATAAACTCTGTTTTGCTATTTTGAAACTATAAATGTTTTCCACTATTATAGCTCATTTTCTTACCAGTGTTTAATTTTTGAAAAACTGAAAACAATCTGATAAAGATTCAATTTAGTAAACATTCATTGGCACTGAACTGAGTTTTGAGGATGCTAAAGTGAACAAGAAACAAATATATTAAATACATGATTACAATGTAATGTGATTAGTGCAAAATTGAAGTTCTATGAGAGCAACTAACTCTGTTTAGAGTTAGGAGGGGATTTTTTGAGAACGTTTTCTTAGGAAGGTGATGGCTTCCACTGAGCCTACATTGCAAAAGTAATACTGTTCCACATCAGATCACCTCAGAAAATTTATCTGAATGTCTTTGCTTACCTTCCAGTCCTCGGGGGATCTTTAGACAAGGAAAAGGAACTGGTCCAGTAATGCCTTCACTAAACCAGCTGAAATTATTCAACACTTTATGCTTTAATTATTAAACTATAAATCATCTATAAATGTTTCAATTTCTGTGCTTCTCTAAATCAGAAATATGAGGTACATTTTCATCTCTTGACTTCTTGGCAATATTTATTGAGTCACATTTATTGAGCATATACTATATAGCGGTATATTGAGTGCTGTGGTTAAAGTGATGAGCTAGAAAAACAAAAAGTCCATTACAAATATTTTGAAGATCTGTAATCTAACAGACAACAGAATGAAAAGAAAAGATTTTCCCCATATCTTGGCTACATGGCAGTCCTTTCATATCTTCTTCTATAAAGAATAGAAAGATTGATAAGAATACCTGTATCTTGCTATTGGAATTTCTCAAGCACTTCTTCAAATTTACTTAATAAGACAGTTGTTTAATTGGCATAAGAATGTGGCTTCTTGAATCCTACTTCAGCATGCTCTTCACTGGGATGCTTCAATCTTTTGGTAAAAATAGATTTTCCATTTATAGATCATTTTGATTCGTTTGATTCCTTATGTTTACTTCATTAAGCTGTTAAGTCCCTTCTTCAGAGTACACTGTATTGGTTAAGTGATTTGTATCAGATGATCGCGTCTGATTTGAGTACATCTAATAACCTAGTCTCAAAATATATAAAAGCAAGTATAAACTTTGAATACTGCCATTATGATGGGAGATATATTAAACAAAACAACAGGCTAACAGATATACTAGCTCTGATAAACATATATAAGACACTGAATTCAACGGTTAGGGAATATGTATTTTTGAGTGCTGATTAAACGTTTACAAAATTGACCATATATTAGTTAATAAAATAAATCTAACGTACCAAAAATTATCATATACATTACAGTCTTTGATCAGAATGAAATTAAATTAGACCTGTGTATAAGTAAATAACATCAAATAGTTTGCAACTTTTAAAATATTCTAAGTAATTCTTGGATGCACAAAAAAAATCACATTGGGATGAAATGAATTTAAAATTCCATTTTTCTAAATAAAAATCATGTTGAGATTTTTTTTTTAAGTACAAAATCTCAGCCAACCTCAGGCAAGAATATGTGTTTTAACAACTTTCCATGTGATACTAATACATGCTAAAGTTTGGGACCCACTACCTTTGATAAAGCTACAATAACTTAATGCCTACTTAAAATACCTAGCAACAAAATAGAGATTGTTAAATATTGACAATGACTAATACTGAGACTAGAAAAATCACTAGTAGTGTCTGTTCTTAAATGCAGCATTCTACTTTTGGAAGACAGACTCTCACCATCATAGCCTGATAAAATCACTGTAACTAAGATCTTCACTACAAAATTTTCTTTGATTCTGCTTTTGTATTATAATATTGTTGAAAATACTTCTCTTGTTTCAATACTTGCCATATAGAATTGAAATAAGAAAATTTTCAAGAGTACTGTATTTCCATTTTCCTAAATACATGAATTTCTTCTGTTTAATATATGTATTTAATTACCTATAAAAATATATAGATATAAATATCTTTATATTATCAAAACAATTTAAAAGGATGCTGAAGACCTTTGTGTTTTTATATATAGTGTGCTTTATCAATGAAGTACATGGACTTGCTAGTAGAAATTTGCCTATAATAGAAAAATGCTTTTGAAATTTCTTACATAGATCTTAAATTTCTTATATATTTTTTACATTTCTCACTCACTTTTTTTCCAGGAAAATTCTGGCTTATTATATCTGTGATCTTCATCTTGTTTATATTCACTTCTTTCTGTTTGGATCTGAACTCAGTTGCCTGAATATTGGTATAGATCATGACTATGATTTTTAAGGAATACCACTTTTTTTTTTCCCTTATTTCTTCTACCTTAAGCTGCTGCTGCTATTGTTTAATTCACTTATCATATGAAAGCAAAGAACATGCCCCTTCATTAATAGGCTAGTAAAGGTCATACATTGGTCCAGTTTACAGTTCACTCTGGAGAATAAATGCAACAGCTTCATTATGTGCCTAATTTTCACAGATCTGGGGAGTAGAAATCTCAGAGATCGTTCCAGAACCAGGTCACACTTCCAGGGTGCTTCAGTTTGTCATCCAGCAAAGCCTGCATTATTAATTTTGAATTGTGCTTGTGGCATTCTTTAGCATTATAGGGCCATCCCAATTAGTAGGGCAATCATACAACTCCCTCTATCAGAATGTGGTATATAAAAGTGCATTTAAAACATATCTTTAACAGGATTAAATCAGAAAATGGCATAAAACTCCTTTAGGGAAAATTTGTGGACTCAGCAGTGGAAGTCTGCATTTTATCAGAGGTGTTAGCATTTTTAGTATAGAGATGTATGTATTAAAGCACTGAAATCCAGCTATTGGCCTCAAACTTAAATGATGAGTCCCTTAAGTTGAGGCAGCCAAAATCACAGCAAGCACTTAAATATTGAGCATTTCATATTCCTGAAAGAAAACAGTCAACTTCAAAATATTTATTAATAGCACAGCAATTTCCTCCCAAATTATTTACTCATACTTACAATGGCATTTCATCCATGACCTTTCTGACTTAATAATTAAACTTTAACTAAAATGAGAGCAAATAACTATCCTTTACTAAGAAGCACTAGTAAGATTAGATTTGTTTTATACAAGTTATTTCCACACTGTTTTTAAAAAGTCATTATAGTATAATGAAAAGAAGAGCAGGCAGACCTGTTATAATTCTTGACTCATCTATTTATTAGTTACGTAACCTTGAGCAATTTATTAAGCCTCTTTGAAACTTTTGGAAGATTCTATGAAATAGCTGTATCTTAAAATACTTAGCATAGTGTTAGTAGGCCTGCATAAGATTTTATTCCACTCAGGAATTGAAGCCATGAAAACAAATTATATAAATAAAGAATATGTAATTCTATTTTTTTAAAGAAACACCCTCTGTAATGTGAAAGTAAAGAAAAAATTAGGAAAAGAAAGAATGCAATAATTTTTTTGATATGAAAACTACTGCTTCTCATCTTTGATTTCTGACATATATACTTAATTAGGCATTGCCATTTCTGGACTTCGGTTCTTATTTTTAAAAGAATTGCTTACCTTTAATTACTCCTTAAAAATATTTATTGGTAGGGTATCTGAAATTACTGAAAAGAACAAGCATATAAATCACTTAGCAAGCCTAGGATATGATTCCTTTCAAAGGGAATAATTCTGTGGCTCCAAACCCCACAGTTTTTCTGAAATGCTGAAACATCTTTCTTGGAAAGGGGATTATAATGGTGGACAACTGACTTCAAACTGACATCCAGTTGATGGATGTGCTATAAGTCAAAGGAACACAGAATGATGAAGTTATTTTTATTTTCCATATCAGCATTCTGTAAAAAAGAAAAAAAAATCTAGTACTGCTTTCTTTGAGAGACTAAACATCACAGCAGTCTATCCCTGTGTTGTTATTATGGGATTGTTTTCAATTTTTTTAAACCTCTACTTACACTTTAGTAAGTGACATTCTAATGACTGTAAGTAAGCAGTTTATTCAGGTTACAGAATGGGGAGTTGGGGAAGTATCAGGCATCAACAGGAGAGGAGAAGTATAAGCATAGTCAGAAGGCTATAGGACTTCACATTAAAAAAAAACTATTGGATATCTTCTTTTTCGCCTTAAATTGTAGTTAGACCTACTTGATTCCTTCTTTGCCACTGGAATGCTCATGAATTCTAACAGGGGTGTTGGGAAGAAAAATGCCTATTTAAGTGAAGATCATTAAGGTATTCGTACAGCTGTATTAGACCAGCACATCTGTTGAACATAGTGTGTCACTCAGCAGTGAAATTTATCATCAGAGCTTTTCTAATAAGTGACATAGAAAATTTTCTAACAGAATAAAAAGAAGGGACACATAAAGTAAATCCTTACAAATTTGGATAATCTTTAAGCCCACTTGGCGGTATAAAAATTAAGAGAAAATCCAGAAGATATGACATAGGATAAAATAATGAAAGAAGAAGCTTTTACTTTGGAAACTATTACAAAGTATACAAAAGGGAATTTTATATGAAAGCGAACAAACCCAGATCATTCAATATGTTCTAAATATTTATACTCCCACGTTGGTGTTAAAAAAGTAGAAAAGAATCAGAAGATACCATATCTTTTTTTAGTTTTCCACTTGTCATTTTTATTAAATCCACAGTTTTTCACAATCACCACCATTTATTACTATTACTGTTTTAACAATTTGCAGAAGAAAATGTAAATGATCTTTTGTGTTATATATGACTTAAAGCATGAGATGCTACAAAATCATTTCTGGACTTCAGAATAATTATGGTTCCTGTCTCTAAATATTCAAATGGGAGGTTTAAACTTTTTTTAATGATTAAAAACTTTTATACCTCAGAATGTGAGTTAGGGAAAAATTAAAACAAGTTGGTGAAAGCCTGAGACTTTAGATTAGCACTTCTCAAAGTATATTCTTTGTTTATTTATATTACAGGAAAAAAATCATTCTTTGGTAAAATAAAGTTGGGGAAACAGAGGCTAACTAAGTTAAACTGGTTTTTCTAACCTTAGGATATTGCTGAGTTTTAAATTTGTTGATGAGTTCTGTAGCTTTCCAGGAAGGAGGATTCAGTGTTGTGTCATCCAATCTAATTCCGCTGTGGAACCTTGTTTAAATGAAGAAGCATGAGAAATTAGCATTCCATGAAACATGCTATGGGTAATTTGAAAGATTCAGTCTAGCTCCAGACATCTATAATTTGCTGAGAATTTGTCTGTACTGCATATGATTTGTACTGTAACTTCTTCTTGACTTGTGGTCCTTTTGAATTGATAGGATCTCCCTGTCAGTAGACAGCACCCTTTGGGATTGTAACACTGTCCCTGGTCAAATGTCCCTTGGATCCCATGACAGCATATGTCCTGGCTTTCTACTACTGTTTATTCCAAAGCCCATCTGGACTGGACTGTAACCATAAAATAAAACATAATTGGGCTGGTTCATTTAGACTTCATGAACCAAATCATTGACATGTCTTCCTAACTAACACTTAGTTATCCTACAACAGGCAGCCCAGGTATCACCTGCTTCTAGAAGTCTTCTCTGACTATATCCTCTTTCTCCATTACTTCCAAAGTACCTGCATAAGGTGTGTTTTTGCATTTCCCCATCTCGTCTTTAAACTTCTTCACCTCTCAATCCTCAGCACTTAGCTCAGTGATTTAGGTACAGTATTCTGCTGGAGAATTTTCTCTGTCATCTGTTTTATCTGGTTTGTAAATGTGTTTTGGATGGACACCTAAGGGGACTAATGAAAAAGAACCTGCTTGTAAGGTGATCTAGCAAAAATTAGTATTTTTTGATCATATACTGATAATGAACAATGGCCTTTTCAGCAGTAGCTATGCAATAATTGTAATTTCATGTATGTAAAATGGTTTTCAGTTGTGGTTACTGTTGACTCTCATGCTCCTTGAGGTAGATTCAGAATAATTTCAAATACTGAACATGACTAAGCATTTTTGTTTTAGTCATGTCCAGTAACCATACAAGTCCAACACTCTTGTTTTGTTGTTGTTGTTCTTTGCCTTTTGTGTACATTTGTATTGCTAGTATTTATTAATGGTACAAGTTAGTAAGAAATAAGAAGATATAACTAATGGATCTCTCTTTTATGCATTGTGTGCAAAGGAGGCAGAGAACCAAGGGGAGCTAATATTGTAACCATATTATAAACCTTTTAAATATGCAGAAGCAGCAGCTATGTTCATATGTAAATTTATAAATGAATTTGATAGTGTTAGCTAGTGAGCTTTTAGGTTATTTACTGTGCTGAGGTCTAGATATGTATAAAAACTATAGATAAAAACCCAGCAAAAATATCTGAGAAAGCCTTAAAGATCACAGCTTTATTAGGAATCTTTTAGCATTGCATTTGTTATATTATAATTTTTTTCTCTGAAAGTCATTCTAAACTGTTTCTTGTGTAATAGAAGGCTAGTATTGTCTAAATTTTTTTCTGTTTTTATATTTAAATTCATATCTAGACTTCTAGAAATCTCTAGTGGTTGCTATTTTCAAATATATAAAGAAAAATCAGGCTTTTTCAATTCTGACATTCCTAGTAATTTCATTTCCTTGAATTCAAAATTTTTGTCATTTTACCAACCAAGTTGTTGGATCTGTAATTATTTACTTTGAGGCATATATGCCATCCTTGATCCAAAACTAATATCATTTGTCACATAGTTTTATAAATTTCTTCCCATATCACAGACACCATCTTTTTTTAGACTCTGATAACTAGAAGTTATTTTTTCCCTACTAACAATGATACTTTTTTCTGGCTGAGGCATTAAAAATACCAAAAGGTAGTATTGCTCGCTAACAGATGGGCTGATAGATTTGGAAAACTGATTCAATATTTACACCTTTGTACCTCTTCCAGCAGACACTTATTATCACTCTCTCCTTTCCATTAGAACCTAGAAAGAGACCCTGGAATAGCTGAGCTAAACTGCACAATCACCTGGTTTTTCTTCTCTAGGTTAAAATGAAACTGCCTTAACCATCAGCATAAAGCTCAAAGGAAATTAAATCCTAAACGTAAATATCACTTTTTGCTCTTTGCTAATTGTCTCTTTCACAAATAGAGAATGAAAATTAGTAATGTCTTTATTCAGGTGTTTCTTACATAGAGCCATTGTTTACTGAAGTGATTGTTTTTAGAGACACAGGAATTATTAAAAATGGTACTATAACACTTTGGAATCAAATTATACTTAATAGAACCACTGATCACTGTATCACTTTACATGAGCTACTGTATTTTGGAAGAAAGGGTTATGGGTGGAATCTCAGAATTACTGAAATTTTCTCCAATCCCAAATGCTTATGGAATTTAACATAGTACTATGAGGAGAAACTCTGGATATATTTTCTAATGCCACCTTAAATATATGAAACAAATAAGCATCTATTAATGGTTATTATAAAGCAAGAGGCCTCTTCAGATTTTCCATGTGATTTTTAATAAAATATAATGAGATAAAAGTTTCTCCATAAACAGTAACTTATGGATGGAAGCGGTTCATTATTCTCTAATTTTGGTTTTTGTTTGCTTCTAAGTGAATGAAGAGAAATAGGCTTAAAAAAAGAAGGCATTAAACTAGAATTCACAGATTTTTGGCTAATGATTTAACTTTCTTGGGGCCTCTATTTATTCATCAATAAAATAAGCATAGTAATAACTTACCTAGATAAAATATCCTTATTTAGAATTTTTGAAAAATGATACTTTATCATTAGTTTATATTGTATCTTTTTTACTGCCACTGTTTTTTTTTTAAGCATATGACAACATTTCAACTGAATAAACATGTGCCATAGTAAATGATAAATGTAGTGGAAATAATAAAATATTAGAAAAATTTCTCAAATGTATTTTGATAACTAATCCAGTGAAGTTCATATACATGTGAAGGATGAGGTGGGCAGTGCTGTATATAATACTAGTATCCTGATTATAAATCATCCTGTTTTGCAATCATTGCTTTAAGTATTTTGACACAGCAGTGCCTGTGAAATACCTTGGTGTCTTGGTCATTTTCTTAAAGTTAGTATAAAAAACATAAAGAATTATATTAAGCTGAAATAAGTAGAAATATACATTTTGCTAGATGTTTTTATTTGCAATTCATTAGAACATTTCTCTCTGTGCCCCCAAATTGATATTAGAGCATCACAAAACTTCAATATCTTGAGAGAATAATTTTCTTAACTTTGTAGATGGAATATTAGGGTACATATGTATTTTTAAATAAAGGTAATGTAACAAAGTAAAGAACAGATCTGTTGCATTTGGCTAAAAACCCTGCTTGGTCACATTTGAGTTTAGGCAAGTAAATTAAGAGTTTTCCATGCATACTTCGTGTCCTCTTTGTATTCATTTGCATACATATTCATGTACTTTATTTTGTTTAGTAAATGGGATCATGCTATGTATTGTTATTCAACCTGATTTTTTAAAATTAATATTTGTGTTGAAAATCTCTCCATATCATCAATACATATAAGTCTGTCTTATTCTTTTAATGGTGTTATATTGTTTCACAGCTTCTTCTTAGATAGATGTTGGAACATATGGATCTTCCGTGCTTCTGACTGTATGACCTTGAAAAAGTTACTTCTCTATGCTTCAATTTCCTCATCTGTAAAATGGGAATAGAGCCGATGTGAAAATTAAGTGATATATATACACACACACAAACACCAAGACTCATAGTAGGCCTTCAATAAATATTACCTTTGCTAATGATGATAATGTCATCTCTTAACTTTTCTGTTTGTAAGTCTCCTTTACGGAAGATTTCTTGTTAAGATCTTCTAATGCACTCATTTAATCTTCAGCTATATTCATCCTGCTCTTCAGTTCATGTATGGAGTTCTATCGTGATCAAAATTTAATTTCGAAGATACAATTAATATCTTCTCAAATCACTTTAAGGGTATTTACACTCTAAAAAATTACTTGCCTTATTAACTCATTCCTCTGCTTAGTTGTTCTAAAGTGTGATTGTTTTTTGTGTTGTTTTGTCTCAATGGATTGGTTTTCCTTGAATGTCTGATAATTCTAGGTTGGTCATTCATCTTTATATTTGACAATCCCTGTAATCTTGTCACTTCAGCTCATTATACCCAGGCTCCATTGATTGTGTTAGGTGATAAGATGTGTTGCTGGTGAAGACACATTAATAGCTTGTCATCCCTTTTAGGGGTTAGTACTTATCAGCCCTTGACTCACTGGGCCTAACATCTTCTACACTCACTGCTTTAAACTGTAGTCAAACACTGCCTTATACCATTCTTAACATACACAGGAGGGTGCCATTATTCAGCTGCTCCAATCATAATTTCCCATTTGTCCCAGGTCTACCTTCTGCTTGGTCTCCATTGACTAAATTAAAGCATCCCTGAAACTTCTCCAATATCTGTATAATCTTCTAAATATAATTGGGCTGTGATTTCTTCTAATCATTTTTCCATAGATCTGATCCCATCTGCTTTCTGTTTTTTAAGAATTCCTCAACATTTCTGGTCTATTCATTGTGGTGCAGTGTCAGAAAATGGGCTACATTTAGAAAAAAATTTTTAGATGAGGGTTGTTAAACCCTCATAAAAGATCTTCTCTGGGAATATTAATATGGTCCTTTTTGAAAGTAGGAGATGTGTTGAATACCTTGTCCGTCTTTTCAGATTCTTGATTCAGTTGTTTTCCTCTCATAAGATAGGCAGGGTTCACAAACTGCCATAACAAACAACCCCCAGATTTCAGTGCCTTAAAACAAACTACTATGCATAAAACAGATTAAGTAACAAGGATATTTTATATTGCACGAGGAATTATACCCATTTTCTTGTAATAACCTATAATGAAGTATAATCTGCAAAAATACTGAATCACTATGCTGTATACATGAAACTAACACAATATTATAAATCAACTATACTTCAATAAATAAATACATATATACACATGTATATTATATATGTATATTAATTTGTATTGTACTCATATCACAATGTAATGCAAGTCATTAGGAAAGCACTGCTCCTTGCAGAAATTTGGTGACCCAGATTCTTTTTATCTTGTGATTGGCCTTCCATGAGTCCTGTTCAGCCAGTGGATGGGGCAAGAGAATGAGGATAGCATGGGAGTTTTTATATTTCATTGGCCATGCTTCAAGAGAAAGTAGAAAATGTAGTGTTGCTAAAGACTCGTGAAAAAGAGAATGCTAGCAATTTCTGTCACACCTACTGTGTCTCCTGTTCTCAAGGAGATGAATATTTTCACGAATGAAGGAATATCATTTGTTCCATAAGAAGGGTATTAAAGTACCTAAGAAGAAAGGAGGGAGCAGTCAGATCCATTTGAGGACAAGGGGTGTTGATCAGGGAAGGTTTTTCAGAAGAGGGTGATATTTGAACTAAAACTTTCTGATAAGG